>NW_026864021.1:0-265294 GCF_026571515.1 Ruditapes philippinarum
GTTGATAGCCGAAAAAACGAAACACTGCGATAGTTTTTTCAAACAGCGTTCTTATAAAAAAAAGAATGGCGAATTGGGTTTTTATGTATCCAGTTAAAATTAAATTCTTGTTACATATTTCAAGTTTTTCTCATTAATTTGGTTTGTTTGTTTGTTTTTTTTCATTTTACCCCTTTTTCAACAGTATTTCATCATATAGGGGGGTAGTTTCCTAACCATCGTTCCTGGAGATTCCCCCATAAGAAACCTTCCTCCCGGCAAACCCCAAACATCCCCCGGGGATCGAACCACCCAGAGGGGTCCCTGGAAATTGAAGTCATCGACTCAAAACCCCCTCGCCCAAGGAGGGGGTCTCATTAATGTAATAATTAAAAAATAATAATATACAAATTCTAAAAATAAAACTACTTTTTTTAAATGAAAAACCCATTCTTTTAATAAAAGGTACAGTAAGGGACAGAAATATATTATCTCAGGATTCAGCGTGTTAAAAAACAATCATTCGATAGCCAAATAAAGCATGATACTTAAACTAAAATTTAACGCTTTGTCTTAAGTTTCCAAAAAGCATTTCTGACACTTTAATTGATACATATAACATGTCTGCTCCTAAATTTTGTCCATCTAAATTGAAGTTATTTTCAATACAAGTCAATTTGGGCTTAAAATAAAAATATGTGTAAAAAAATAATGCTTTTATATAGGAAATGTTTGGAGTAAATACCCCCCAGGCAATCACAATATATTGGGTAAACTTACAGAATCTGTTGACTCTATCATAAGGGTTCGCATGAGGGGTATGAACCGATGCATTTAGCACCAACAACTAGCAGACTTAAAAACTGCTTTTTGAAAAACAGGTATTATATTGGTTTTAAAATTTAACCGGGCAAATTTTTTAGGCGTTAAAGCGGTTCTTTCTGTCCCTTGATAAAGAAAGAACACACTTATCAAAAGATCACATTTTTCATATTGAAAGGGCTAAAAAAATTAAAACTGTTAAACTATGTAAACGAAGCTGAAATATAAAGGAAAAAAACAACAAACATTTCATTGCTTAAAAGAAATAAAAAATGAAATTAAAAAAGATAATTACAAGTTTGGCCAAAATTAAAAAGAAAAAATTTTAAAATAAAAGAAAGGAATGTCTTTTTGTATGTAAAAAGCCGGATTTTTCTATATAACTTTGAAAAAACCGATGTTAGCGAAAAAAATTAATAAAAAAATTGACATTTTATTTTTAGGGATTTTAAATTACATTTAAAAGAAAAAATAAATTGTAATTTAATTTAAAAATTGCCCATTACATAAAAAAAAAAAATATGTTTGTTTTTTTTTACTGAAGTTAATTAAGAAAAAATAAATTGAAATGATGTCAATAGGAAATAAATAATTTTTTTCATTTGAATAATCATTTGGAATAAGAAAAAGAAAAAACGTATTAAATTTTCATTGTATCACGGGTTGTTAATTTATTATAAATTTTTTAAATTCATTATGTGGAAATTCCAGGAAATTTGGGGCTGTTAAATCCATTAAGAAAAGTTTTTGCAATATGTTCCCAAATTTAGATTAAAGCTTGCAGAATACAATTAAAAAGATAAAGATTTTCAATTGTAAAATGATACATATGCTTCTGGGATGATAAGAATTTTGAAAAATGTGTACTTGTTATTTAAAATTTTTGAGTGTATTTTACTTGCTGATTCTATACTAAATTCTTAGAGAGGAACTTATAAAACCAAATTGGGGGTTTTAATAGCCTTTTACGAGTCCCTAGAAGTATAAAGATTGTATAAAAAAAGGGTTCCTTTAAGCATAATCAAACAAATTACATAAAATCTAAAATTTTAATTTTACATAGGACAAAAAAAAAAAATTTTTTTTCCCCTTTTAACATTAAGGACCCCTTTTATTTTATAAAAAAATTTTTTTTGGTATTTTGCTAGAGAAAGAAAAGAACTGAAAGACCCAATTCGAAAACAAAAGTGATTTCTAATTGAACATACTGGGGCAAAGCTAGAAGTTAATTTTCGAAATTTAAGGAGTGTGAAATAAATAACGTATTAAAATTCTTTTTGAAGTGTTCATTCAAAAGGGTTTTCATCGTTTTGGGGTCTCACATTCAAACAACCTTTTTACTTAAATGTGAAAAAAACAGAGAATGTTAAATCATTGAAAAAAATATGCCCTTATATTTAAATATTTGTAAAGTTAATCATTTAAAGATAACAAATGTATTTAAAACTAATTATTTATAACAAATTTATTTTAGTTTGGTTGGTTGGGAAACTATAAACTTTTTGAAAACCCCCTCGAATTCCTTTTTGAAAACCAAGATAATAAGGAAATAGCAGGTAATAAAAATTTAACCCCTAGGCTGATATTTCCGGACCTATAAAACTTTCAGTATTAAACTGCAGGGGACTGTTGCAAAAAAGCTATATTTGATAGTTTTTTTACACTTTTATCATAATATGATTGACCTTATTTCTAATTAGGATGATTGATAACTGGTAAAACTTACGCGATTCTTCTGTTTTGCGAAAAAGTAAATTGATTGTCATTTTTAATTTTATTTAGCGAATGTTATAATTTATTTAAGTTGAGGCGATATATTATGTGAATTTTACATTTCAACTACCACATTTCAATTATGACTTATATTAAATGTCACTACTTATCCGAGTTATACAATGAGGCAATAGGAAGCTGACGTCAATGCAGTACTGATTTATATTGAAATGCAGACAAATGAAATAGCTGGGGGTGTTCAATAATGTAATTGTGAGGTCGATCAACAGTTGCATTCAAACGAACAGCAACATTTTCAAGAATTTTTTTTGTGGGGGTGGGGGAGGTTTTGTTGTTGTTGTTATTATATTTCAGAAATACTTGATTTGCCAAACAGAATGATATATGTCACGAAAGACAGTCTTGTATTTTGATATTATGTGTAAGTGAAAAGATTATTAAACATATTTATATGATAATTGAGGTATAACTTATGTTATAGCCAGGCGGTAGAGAAAAAGAAAAGCCACAACAAACTTGTAAATAATACAAATTTATTACAGAAAAATTATTAAAGAAAAAAAAAATAAATAAAAATTATCTTACAAATACTGAAGTCCAAATAAAATTACAAATGCTAGTCTGATCCTGGAATGATCCTTTTTATCAGCAAGTTAATCAAGTTAACATCAAAACACTTTTAGAATGAAATTCCCATAAAATCCACAAGATAATTAATATCCAAGCTCCAATAAAATCACTTAATTTCACAAGTGAATTAATAATTCCAAATATAATGATTTCTAAAGATCACTCGAGACTTAAAAGGTAACTGGACTTAAAGACTGAGAATATAATGAAAATGTTCCTTAGATATATTAACTAAGAAGTTTCCAGAAAGGTTTGATTATGTTTTCAGTAAGTCAATAATCTAGCAACTTCAACAATAAAGATATTCAAGAATGTTTCTATTAAATATAACTGCATGATTTTCCTACAACAGTTAAGAACATTCTAGTAATACATGTAGTTTATGTTCTAATAGAACATGATAATACTGGATACTAACTGGTCAGATATAATTATATTAGCATGTAATGATGTTGCATATAACATTCCGCCTCTTCAAGAAAAGAAATATGAATGAATGAATTTTCTTTTACAATAATTCAAACATGTAACTTACAAATAAATAGAGAATGTAAAAACATTTTATACATCTATATATATGTTGTATACACAATGCAAACAACAACAAATAACAATCATAATATATAAATGTTAAATTAAAATAGGCAATAAAGTTTTAAGACACGGAAGGCATCAGGGATCAAATTATCTTTCCTTTAATGTGTCTAAGTAAGACTATATTCTTGCAAAAAATAAGCTCACTAAACTTTTGATTTTTTTTTTAAGTTTATGCAAGAAATAGGGGGTTGTGATCACTAAAGACAACAACAGGGCAACTTTGAAGAAGTTGATAAACTTCAAAATGCTGAATAGCAAGAATAAAGCAGGCACTCTTTCTCTATAGTAAGATCATTTTCTGATGTTTCATATAAACTTTTTTAGAAAGTAAAAACAGGAATGGTACACCATTGTGTTTGCCTGGATCAAACACTTCCAGCACCTATATGTCAACGTCTACAGCTGAACTTAAAGTTTTTATTAAAATCTGGTGGCCAAGAGAATTGGTGCACTCTAAGTAGTGGCTTTAAGGCTGTCAATGCATGTTGACCTTGTCATTCCAAATGAATTTGTTTCTTCTTTTCTTTTAGCAAGATTTGTCATGGTTTGCATAAAGCGAAAATTATTACAAAATTTACGATAATTGCCCTGCTATACCAAGAAATCGCGAATCATTAGTCTTTTACAAGTTGGCACAGGAATCAAGAGATGCTTTGACCTTAGCTTTATTGTTTAACTTTACCTGTCCATAATGTCCTAAAAATGTTAAATTGCATGACAAATTTCACTTTTTGCAAGGTATGTCAGATTTAGACATCACTAAGTGGTTCGACCAGAATGTTTCGTAATAGATTTTGAGATGTTCCTCCATTATAGAAAGATCTGATTGCGTCAGTCAATGTATGGTAAACATCCGTGTAAGACCAGATATTACCATGTTATTAGCTTGAAAAGTGTGGGTGAGTTTTCATACAAATGGCATTTTATATTGATAAAGGTCTGGTGCTTACATAAGGCTGATATTATCTTTAGCTTATCAGTAGTTGAGCTTGCCAAATCCTTTTAGAAGATCAAAATTTGTTAATATTTGCTTTCCATTTTGTCAATACGAGTATCAATTTGGTAAAGGAAATGAATAGTTTTTTGTTCAAGGTTCACTTTACGATAATTTGTACAGATTCTATATGTTCCTTTGATTTCGGTACAAGAATACATGGAAGTGAGCTGTAATTGTTTGATTGGTTCAATAAAGTCTTATCCATAAATACTGACTTCTTGTCTTAGGTATCTTTGTTTTACAGGATTTGGTTACTATATGGATAGTCTGTTTATTGGTTCAGAGTTTTCAAATGACGTCATATGATGTATTTGTAGTTGTGTTGGGAATATAGTGAAATAATGTTCATATTCATAAATAAGTCCTGTTTCAGTTCATCTCGTTTACGAACGGTTCTAAGTGAGCAAGTTTTTCATGCCAATTTTTCAGAATTCAAGAGTTTTTCAGCTTTGTGAGAGCCAGGATCAGACTTTTCAAAAATTTTTCATAACTATTAGATTCAATCTGATACATTGATTTGTGGAACAGAGTTTACAAAGATATAGGTTTAAATTGTGACTCTCTGTCAAATATTTATTAACAATATTTAGGTGCAAATTTGTTTTGCTTATGGCCTCCCAGGATATTGAATAATATAATTTATAGGTCCTGTTTTCTTTGCAATAGTATAACAGGACAAAGTAATCTTGCTGTAAATGGTTTTCCAGGTATGAGGTAAAAGAAGCAGTACTCTAATCACGAGGGTTAAATTCTTTCAGAGCATTTCTCATCATACCTGATTTATTTTCTTTGTGTTGATTTAATTAAGCTCGCTAAACTCACATGCATTAGTCACCTATTTCGAAATCTTGATACAGTATTGAGCAAGTTTAAAGATCTGTCATTTCAGGACGGAATTTCTCTTTTTAGAAGTTTTAGGGTCTCGACAGTGTGACCAAAATACTAATTAATAAGGGCTGAAGCCAAGAGATTCGCTGAAACAATTCTCTTACAGGAAACAATAATGATGCATTCATCCCAGTCTTTTTCAGTGTCAAACAATATGACCTAATCATATTTTCAGAGTCTGGTGAAATTTCTAATGCACATTGATTTCAGGGTGATAAGGCTGAAGAACTATATTGAGTTACATTTTAAACTCGTGCATAGACCTGCTGGATAAATACCAGACTAAGAGTTTGACCTTGATCCAGACTGTACTGATTTAGGGTAACAACAACAGTGAAAAATTTCACAAGGAGCCTTAATAATAGTTTTGGCTTTTAAAATATTCTTAAGGATAGCTTACAGGGAGCGCGGTAGACCACATAGATAGTTAATGAAGTCTGGAGAACGACCTGATTTATGTTTTGTAATGGCTAGCCAGTCATAATAAATGTATGAATAAAGGTTTAATTCAAATGCAGGAATAGGTGTAATGAGCTTTAGGTGATTGTCATGGTTACGGTTTTCCACATTAGACAGTATGACAAGATTTAAGTACTTAGATACATTGTTTAAAGAGGCCGAGGTTACAATAAAATGACTGAGAAATTTTATGGTAGGTTTTTAACACTAAATTGACTGCCAGGGTGTTCATGAGCAGGCTTTAATATTTTGGCGATAGATTTAGGGACCAAATTTGGTGATAAATGATCCACTCCTCTTCAGCGGGACATCGGGCGCAGTCGCCATTTTCTCATTAAATCATATTCTTTTCATAATAAAAACAGGGATGTAAGCTTCATCTCACTAAAAGCCTTTTGAAAAAAAGGGACTGAAATCTCAGGATTATTTTGTTGTTCCTGGATAAGCGTTGACCTTGACAGTCGTATCATAGGACCTTGATCTTTAAAATCTTGGTGTGAAAAAAATTAAAGAAATAATTTTTGAAATTGTTGAGTTTCAGGAAGTAGGAGTAAGAGAAAATTCTTTCATGTACAAAAGAACTGACTATAAAAGTATCAGCTAAGTCATATTCTGAAATAATTATCTTCTTGATGCTTCTACCTAGCTCGAGTAACTGGCACATGAAAGGGTAAAGGTCAGGATTTCGACTGCTAAATGGGGTCAGGGATGCTGATACAACAAGGAGTTCAGTTTTAAGGTGGATTTAACGCTAACTTTATTCGCAGCTAAGTCATTCATACAATTAAAATGAAAAAACCTTTAAAGGGTAAGAAAATTATACCTACAATGCAGCGGCCGTACAAAATTTGAGACAGAATAAATATTATGGAGAGGGACATTAGAAAATAACCACACTCTAACACCTGAATTAAGGACAACTAGATGCAGAAGAAGTCTTTGTCAGAAAAAAGGCAGGTAATCTGCTAAAATACAGAGATTGAGAAGCCCTTGTGTCTTTAAATGTAATAGGAGTAGGTGGGGCAAGTGGTACGATAAGTGACACGGAACTTCCGAAGGAACTGGTTTCATAAAATGTCCATTAGAATCGACTTGGGTTTTTGACCTTCAAAATTGGCATTGTTATAATAGCAAGACTGAGGTTCAGACTGAAGTGGTAAGACTGATTGGGTTTGGCCTCATAACGGTGTATTGTTGCCGTCCTCTTTAAGGTAAGCAATAGAAATTAAGATAGTCCGTTTCTTGCAATGAATTGCATGTAGGACGAGATAACAGGATTATTGACTTTATGTTCATAGATGACTTTGGGTTGGCGAGTATTTGACTGCTAGATGAGCAGAAAATTACCAAGCTGACTTGGAATTAAAATGTGAGGGTGTGAGACTTACTTTATTTATAAATGAGACTTTGTGGGTACGAATAATCATACAGCCTAGAACGGGCAGGCTTCTTCTAAAGTTTACCATGTCTTTTTTTCATCTAAGGAAAAGATTTACATCAGAGTGAATGCAAGTTTAAACTCTCAACTAACATGAGCTGTCTGAGCTTTTCATGATTTTTATTAATGTTTCTTAGATAGAAACACAAGATAAAAAGTGTTCTTTTTTCTCTTGCAATTCGAATGGGTTATGACCAATTTCTTCTAGATTTCTGAATTTTTGCTGTATGGCTCTGGTTAAACTCATAACCTTTTCAGAATTAATTCTTTTACATTATCATAATTAGAGCTTTGTTCGCAGTGAAGTTGTGTATAGATTTCACAGAGCTTTAACCAAATTTAAGGACGCTCTGTAAAGTAATGTCCTGCTCTATTAGGATTTTAATTTTTCATGCAACCTTTCAAAATGAAGAAAATATTATCAACTTCTTTTTTCTTGGAAAGGTTGGAAAGTATATTGATTTAGTGACACAAAATTTTGAAATTTATTAGATGTTCACTGATATTGTTCTCTCTTTGATTTCTAATTCTCTCATCTTTAACTGAAATTCTTCTCTTCTCTTGTCTTTTTCTATTTTCTTCTTCTTTTCTTTTTCAACTGTTCTTTCTTTTTTCCACCTGTTTTCTCTTTCTTTTTCAAACTGCATTTATTTCTAGTTCAATTTTAAATTGTAATTCAAGCTCTTTTATCTTATTTCGAATTAGAGGCTTTTTCAACAGGATCTGAGAAAGTGCATTTCTCCAAAAATAGACTTATCAAAAATAATGATAGAGATTTTTTATTTCATTGTTACGCATTGAAGATTTATTTTAATAAATATTACTTTTTTTTGCAAGATTCGAGCAAATCAGTTTTCTTAGCCAAGTCTAAACCATCTGGGAAGGTTCAGGGCTTACAAATCTTTTCTAAAATAAAAGACATAGACTGCTTGCTGGCTGGTTTTAAACTCAGAAAGTGATGTGTGTTTCGAATTGCAAAATGAAAAGGTAACAACTTAATAGAACAACTATGATATAACCTAGATGATAAATACGGTATAATAAATGTAGAATAAATGGGTAAATAATTTTCCAATATGCTGCAAAGAATATTAATCCCCGGACGAGCCCAATTTCGTTACGAGCCAGGCGTAACGAGAAAGAAAAGCCAGCAACAAACTTGTACATAACAAATTTATTACAGAAAAATTATTAAAGAATAAAAAACTAAAATAACAATTATCTTTACAAATACCTGAAGTCCAAATAAAAATTTACAAATGTCCTAAGTCTGATCTGGAATGATCCTTTTTTAATAGCACAGTTTAAATCAAGTTCATCCAAGAAACACTTTAGAATAAATTCCCACAATAAATCCACAAGAATAAATTAATAATCCAAGCTCCAATAATCACATTAATTTCCAAGTTGAATAATCTTCCAAATATAATTAGATTTCTAAAAAGATAACTGATGACTTAAAAGGTAACTGAGTGACTTAAAGATGAGATTAATGAAAATGTTCTCCTTATATATAATTACTAAGAAGTTTCCAGAAAGGTCTATTAATGTTCTCAAGTAATCATAGATCTAGCAACTTCAACAATAAGATCATTCCAGAAGTTTCTATCTAAATTAATGCCATGAGTTTTACAACATTTAAGAACTTCTAGTACATAATGTAGTTTATGTTCTAAAAATAGAAATGATAAATATTGGAAATAATAACTGTCAGATATATTTAATACATGTTATGTTGCATTTTACATAACACTTATTGCCAGTATATATGAATGGACGGCAGTTCTTATCAGAAGGTGTTCACAAATAAATATACTTATTTAGCAATTATTACCATCAATTAATGAATGATGGTAGTTCTTGACTATCAAAAGACTTACATTTGTGGTGAGACAATCTTCGTAAACGCCAAACAGCTATGGTCAAAGTTCTAGCTCTAATAACGCTTTCATTATGTGTTATTTTTCTAACTGTTCATCATAAGTCTTCTTAAGAAATGTAAAAGAGTTGAATTGTTGATATGTCTTTGTCATTTGTGTGTTAAAATATATATACACTTTTAAGCGCATAGTCATCAACATCGGATAATTCTTAATACCTTTGTTTGCTATTCTAGCAATTATGAGTGATAAAATGAAAATGCATAGTCATCATTAACGAAACAGTTTAAGTAGAATCGTGGTACAGTTAGTGTCTTTTTATTTTACGAGTGGAATTTGTTGAAGATAAAAGAAGCAACATCAGTCATCAAAGCAATTTTATAGCGCTTCAGAGGTGAAGCATATAATTCAATCGCCATAAAACTGCACTACAATAAATTAATACTCTTTTTAAGGAAATTCCATTCTTTTATGAGCTGATTTATTCTAGTATTACCTATGAATGGTTTTGGTACCTTACGCAAGAAGAGCTCAACTGTAAGCACAAATATAAAACATTGATTTTGAATACAAATGCCAAAATGTTTTAGACAAAAGTTACATATAACCTGATTCATGTGAGCTCAATGCTTTAATGACTTTGGATAGATCAATATATCAATACAAATTAGGGTCGAATATTTCTTTCCAAATGTTTTTGAAAGTATGGTTAATGTAAAATTATAGGCCTAAAGACTAGATTTCTAAACGGAAACGACTGATGCTATCAAATCTGACATGAAATGTATCATATGGTACATATTTTCAGTTCTTGCTTGTATACATTTCTTTGTGATACAACGTCATCATAAAATTATGAACATGTTTCAAATTTAATTTCGCAGAAATAAAATCAAATTGTACACAGCAATACTTCTTTAACTTATAAACATGTCTTGCAAAATATATTTCTGTAACATTGAAGCAATGTTTTGTCATGGAAATGTATAACGTACACCTTGTACGATAAATATGCATTACAATTTTCAGGTCATTGTCTGTAACCTGTTAAGTCAGTCATAAAATATGTCCACCATGAGTTGAATTTCGTAATTATTCAGATCCAGACAACAATACATACAACCAGTCGATTGACTAAAATTGTAGTCAGCTAGAATTTCATAAACGTGGCATACATAGATTCTTTCTGTATATTTTAATTTTATTTATCACTGAGTACGTTTAAATGTTAACCTTGAAGAAAATAAGTAACTGTTATCATAACCTAAGTCTTCAACAAAGCATGAAGTTAATGGTACTAACAGTTGCATGCTAATTAAATTTAGATGGCCTGGACTGTTAACAATTTTGAGTCCAGTTCATTTGTCTGTCTTTATTCCACATCTTGTATTATCCTTTTCCTTATGATTTTTATACGTAGTATCTTATATGTATAAAAAGATTTTCTACAAAACATGTTTGCGTAAATAACGTGTCGAGTTAATGCCATTTGTTTTTATATAATAATTCAATGTCAGTCATTATTTTACATACAAATGATAAAAAAAGGTAAAACATTTATGCCTGGATTTTGTGCTGACATGACGTTAACGATGTTACGTTTGACAAATCATTATTTACAAATACGTAAATATTTGCGATCATGATTTCATTTTTTTCAAAGGTGACTGATAGATTCTACACCGTCTTTCAATCACATTGCACCCATTGACATAAGATGTGACATTTTCCGTGTATCTATCTACATATGATATCTACATTTATTTTTAATATGGTTTATTCGGCGGCATGTAGGTCGTACATGTAGAAATTATGTTTAATCGTTTGTTTATCGTGACGAAGTAATTATTCAAATATAAGAGGAAGTAAATATCGGGTTTTACATGGGAAATAGGTCTTTTTCTTGTTTTGCGTCAAAACAACAGAAACAATTTATTTACAATATAAAAAAGTAACAAACAAAAACAAAAGAAACATTCATGTTGAAAAACATTGTTGTAAATGATTAGTATGTTTTGCAATATCATATGTTATCAAAAAGTCATGAATAATAGTAATGTTTTGTACAGTAACAAAGTAACAACTAATTTATTGCCCATGAGGACTGCAAATAATATCAACATTCATGAGATAATAAGATATCCTACAAACACATGACGTGACGCTTGTATATCACCTTATTTTTCTTGTTTGTTGACGAATGAACTTTCTGGAATAACAGTACATTTATCAAATCAAAACATATATCTTTGTATAGTTAAATAAGCCCAGAATTAATTATATAGAAAAATTCTAAAACAATGCAACATAGATTCCATTTTATATGTACAAAATTGAAATAAATGAAGTATATTTAATGTAAAAAGTACATCTGTATTTCATAGTATTATTTATTAGTATACTTAAAAGTGTATAGGATTCGTACATCTGTTTAACACCGTTTAATTTATTTAAAAAAAAGTATAATGCATTTGGGTATTATAGTTGGCTTACTCATAACTAACAGTAAAAAACAACAGTCTGACGTATTTATACACTTTCCATTTCTGTGGTATCGTGGTTAAATTAACAAACCCAGTTATGCAAGTTTTGTTATCTTATAAGTGGAAATTTTATTGAAAAAAGAAGAAATCCGTCTCATGTTGAATTGTTGTTAAGTACCCCAAAAGCGTTAATAAAATAACACTATATCGATGTATTGATTTCTGTTTAATACCAATAAACTCAAGCAATATATGAAACAAATACTGCTATTTACTCTCTAAAAGACATTTTTAAACTTAGTCTAGTAAATTCATAAAGTATAACCGACAGCAAAAAGTATACTTCTAAACCATTTGTCATTTTTGAATCAGTTTATCAGGTTAACATCGAAATTGTCGCATTTCTATCTTTAAATATAGTAAGTACTCGTAGTATCTGCAATCCTTAAAATGGTATCTATGGAAGACATGCAATTTTGAATATGTCACAGCGATTTGTTCCCCACTTCCACGAAACATTTTGCTATAAATAAAGGTTATATTGTTTGTTAAAATTGTTATCTATATAAAACGAAATTACGATCTTGTTATTTTAATGATTGTTTCAATATTTCAGCGTATTACCTTGCTGAATGATAAAATAAAAACTAAAAATTACTATCTTACTTTTATAAATAGGTTTAAAAAAAGAAACACCAGACTTTTGTGAAAAAAGCGATTTGAAAACAATTATGTATAATTTTTTTACGAATTTACCAAACCAAGGTTTTCTACTTATCTACTATCATCCTGAAGGAAGAAACGCCAGCACATATTATGAAATTTTAGTTAAGAAAAGATAAGCACATTAAACATATTTCATCACCATAGACACTTGATGGGATAGCTCGAGGAAACAATTTCCAAATTAGTATTTTTCAAACAGTGCTAGCTGGTCTTTTTACCTTTTATATTGATAGTATTAAGGTTTTGTGTTATAAAAAACCTACTTATCTAAATAATGGCTGATTACCTTATTATATATCCAGTGTTCTTATTCCATTCTTTCGTTTATAGTACTTTCATGTTATTGTGTGAATCAAATGTTTGCTGTTAATGCAGATCAGGTCTAATAACAATATATGAAAATTCTATGATATAACTTATTCATTTAGAATGAGAACCCCATTCATTACTAAATACAAGCCAGTTAAGGACAGAACATAATATAATTTAAAGGATTCAGCGATGTTAAAAAAAACATACATTCGATAGCCCAAATAAAACATGATACTTAAACTAAAATTTAATGCTTTGTCTTTAAGTTTCCAAAAAGCATTTCTGACACTTTAATGTTGATACATGTAACATGTCTGTCCCCTTAATTTTTTTCCATGTCTTAATTGTAGCTTTTCTCAACACAACTCTGAAAATATTGCAATTATAAAGATATGTACAAACATAATGACTATTATAATAAGAAGGGGGTATTTAGGATGTGCCATATACTTCTCACCAGGCAATCACATTTAGAATGTTCTTGGGTAAACTGACAGACATCTTGTTGACTCTATCATAAGGTTTTCAAGCATGATGGATGAAACCCCATATGCATGTTTAGTCCAGACAACTATGCAGACTTAAATTATTTGTCTCTGTAGTGAAACAGGTATTACTAATTATTGGCTTCAAATTAAACCTGGTATCATATAGGGCCGTTAAAAAATTGTCGGTCTCTTTCTGACCTTGATTAAAAAAAACTTGGCAAAACAGTTGCAATGATAATTAAATTTTAGATGGGCCTGGACTGGGTTAACAATTTTTTAGTTTCCAGTTCATTTGTTCTGTCTTAATTTCCACCATCCTTGTATTATTTCCGTTTTCCTTGTGATTGTATTAGGAGTGTAAGATTATATACAAAAACATGTTTGCACTAAATAAACGTGTCAAGTTAATGCCATTTGCGTTTGTTAATTAAATAATTCAATGTTATCATTATTTTACATACAAAAATGTAAAGGGATGAGATGGCTGACATGACGGTTTTAACGATTTAAGTTTGACACATCATTATTTACAAAAAGGTAAATAAATATTCGCGATCATGATTTCATATTTTTCAATAGTGACTGGTGAGTGATATAAATTCTACACCGTCTTCCAATCACTTTGCACCCATTGACATGAAATGTGACATTTTCCGCGTATTTATCTACCTATGATATTTACATATATTTTAATATGTTTTATTCGGCGGTATGTATGTCGTGCATTTAGAAATTATGTTTATTCGTTTAATGTTTATTGTCACGAAGTAATAAGTCAAATATAAGAGGAAGTACATATCGGGTTTACATAGGAAATTGGTCTCTTTCTTTTTTTGTGTCAAAATAACAGAAACACTTTATTTACAATATAAAAAAGTAACAAACAAAAACAAAAGAAACATTTATGTTGAAAAAACATTGCTGTAAGAGATAAGTATGTTTTGCAATATCATGCTAACAAAAAGTCATGAATAATAGTAATGTTTTGTACAGTAACATAGTAACAACTAATTTAATGCCCATGAGGACTGCAAATAATATCCTACAAAAACATGACGTGACGCTTGTATATCACCTTATTTCTCTTGTTTGTGGAAGAATGAACTGTCTTAAATAACAGTTTCATTAAAAAATGGTTATTAAATCTGATTAAAAGATTAGAAGATTGCCAAGACTGAAATGTCTGAACATTACATTTGTCAAATCATATCATGTCATCCTTGAATAGTAGAATTATTATACTATTAATATTACTTAATATACAATTTTTGTTAAAGAATTTTAAACGATAGTGTGTCCTATAAAGTCCTTTTGTCGTTAACTTTTGCGTGCAATATACTTGAATGTTCATATTTGTCGTAATATTACCTTATGATTTACATTTTTTATCAATTAACTTTTCAAATTAAAACAAGCAAAAAACATGATTTAAATGGAGTTAACAAACTTTCCGTTTCTCTGTGTCATTTCTATAGAAAGAAATCATTAATTTATATTCCTAGCATAGAAAACATGCAAAAAATAAATATACAACGAAAGCAAATATGTTGTGCAAAAGGTTCTTCCAGCAAGAATATAAGCTCTTCTCGGAATTAATTTTATAGATAAAAACTAAAAGAAAAATGCAACATAAATTCCTTTTTACATGTACAAAATAAAATGTATAAAGTTTAGTTGATGAAAAGTTTCATCTGTATTTCATATTTTAAAGTGTATAGGATTCGTACATCTGTTAAACACCGTTTAATTATTAACAAAGGATAATACATCTGGTATTATAGGTGGCTTACTTCATAAGTACAGTAAAAACAACAGTCTGACGTGATTTATACACTTTCAACATTCTGGTGGTACTCGTGGTTATTAAACAAACTAGTTATGCAAGTTTTGTATAAGTGGAAATTGTATATAAAAAAAATAGAAATTCCTTTCCCGCAGTTGAATACTTGTTAAGTACACTATAAGCGTTAATAAAACAATACTTTATCGATTTATTGACTTCTGTTACCAATAAACTCAAGAAATATATTAAATGAATACTGCTATTTATCTTTGAAAGACATTTGAAACTAGTAAATTTCATAAACTATTATCGACAGCAAAAGCGTACCTTTAAACCATTAAACATGTTTGAATCATTCATCAGTAACATCGAAATTGTAGCATTTCTATCTTATATATTGTACTTGTATTATTTTCAATCCGAAAATGGTATCTTTGGAAGACATGCAATTTGAATATGTCACAACATTTGTTCAAACTTCCACATAACATTTACTATAATGTTAAAGTGTTTGTTGAATTTGTTATTATATAAAACATATTTACGATCTTATTATTTAAAAGATTATTCAATAGTTAGCAGTTTACCTTGTGAATGATAAAGTGGAAACCAAAATTACTATGATCTTACTTTGATAAATAGATTTAAAAAGAAACCCTAGACTTTCATGAAAAACAAATCGATTGAAACAATATATTAGAACAATTATGGTATAATTTTTACGAATTTACCAAACCTAGTTTTTCTACTTATCGACTACCTTCCTGTAAGAAGAAACACAATACATATTATATAATAATTAGTTAGGTACCAGATAAGCATATTTAACATATTTCACCACAATAACCACTTGCTGATAACTCCTGGAAACATTTCCAAATAATAATTTTAAACAGTGTTAGCTGGTCAATTTTACTTTCATATTAATAGTAAGGTTTTGTGTATAAACAAAATGTTAAAACACCTACTTACCTTAAGAATATGCTAATTATGTATCCAGTGTCTTATTATATTCTTGTTATAATACTTTCATGTTAATATTCTGAATCAAATGTTTCATTAATGTAGATTAAGTCTAATAGCAATATATAAAAATTCTATAATATAACTTATTCATTTAGAATGAAAGCCTTTTCATTACAAAATGGTAGCAGTAAGGACAGTCATATATAATTTAAAGGTTCAGCGTGTTGGAAAAACATATATTCGATAGCGAATAAAAAAATGAAATACCTAAACTAAAATTTAAACGCATTGTCTTAAGTTTTTCCTAAAAACCTTTCTGACACCTTTATTGTTATGCCCGAAAGAAAATTTTGGGCATATTATGTTAAACCCCCTCGGCCGTCCGTCCGTTCCGTTAGCAATTTGGTTTCCAGAGTATAACTAAAGGTTTTTTCCATTCGGCCAACAATTATTCAACTTCGTCATAGGGATGATTGTCCTAATATTAGGTAGAAGCCCCTATTGATTTTGAGGTCGCAAGGTCAAAGGTTCGAGGTCACTAATACCTTTAAACTGAAAACAGTTTTTCCGGAGCATAAATAACTTAAAGTTTCATTTGGCCCATAATATTTTAAACTTCATAGGATGATTGCCCCAATGGCTGGTTAAAAGACCCCTATTGGATTTTGGGGTCTCAAAGTCAAATTTCAAGTCACTATTTTACCCTTTAAACTGAAAACCAGTTTGCCGGAGCATAACTGTAAAGTTCCAAAATTTGACCCACAATATTGAAACCCTCAATAGGAATGATTGTCTATATTGGGTAAAAGAAACCCCTATTGATTTTGGGGTGCACAAAAGGTCAAAGGTCAAGGTCCACTATTATCTTAAACCCCTGAAAATGGTTTCCGGAGCCATAACTTAAGTTTCCATTAAGTCCACAGTATTCAAAACTTCATAGGAATGATTGTTCTATATTGGGGCAGAAGACATTCTATCGATTTTGGGTCACAAGGTAAAAGGTCAAGGTCACTTTTACCTTAAAACTGAAAACAGTTTCCGCTCAATAACTTAAGTAAATGAAGTATTAATCAACATACAGCTGTAAAAAATTTTTATCGGATAAACAGCCATGTTTATTACATGACCCCTTTTGATTTTAGGGTCATAAGGTCAAAGGTCAGGGTCACAATGATCTTTACACTGAAAATTGCTGTTTCTAGAGCATAACTACAACTTGATGGTGGTGCTTTGAAAACAGCAACTGTATATATATGAAGGTTCTTCAGCTATAAAGGGGGATTGCTTTTTGAAGGAGGTAATACTGTATTTAATTCCTATCTCTTACAAATGTTTCATCCTTACTAACAAAAAAAAACTTTCGCGCATATAATGCTCCGCCTAGCGGTGCTCTTGTTTTTTCATGTGATGCAAACGCCTTATTCATTAGTTGATAGTATCAAGTTGTAAACGGAATTAACCTAGGTCTCACTTCACAAGCTCTTAAAATACTCGATCCATATACATATACAGTATAGATTTACATACTTGAAAGTCACTTATTCGGCATAAGCAGCTGCAACAATTGTTGGACATTGGAATTAATTATGAGTAAATATATTAACTAACAAAGACTACTGTGCCTCATTTTATATTCGCGTGATTTTTATTTCACAAATAACCCATTCCCAAATTTTTCGCGGATTTATGAATTCGCGACGGCAGGGTCAGAAATTAAAATTCGCGATTTGTTTTGTATCTTATTTCACGGTAGGATATCTCAATTACATTAATTTTCATAATGTGTCGAACTTATTCACGGAATATCCAATTTAATCATGTCTCATTAAGTGACAGTTTTGATTTCATGCACCAACATAATTGATTTATTATGAAAGAGTTTTCTTAAATCCTTTCTCATATTTGGTTAAAATAAAACGTTAAACAAAATGTATCAACATGAGCATTTTTATTATTAAGTTCATCCATATTAGGTACATAAATAGAAATTATATTAGGACAAGTAACAATGCAAAATATCGTTTGTTATAATATATCATTATTTTACATAAGGATGTATTACGTAACTTCCGGTTAAAGCTAGCGCCTGCATAACAAGTAGCCACTTTAAAATCATACTTTGAAAGGGTAATACTGAGCCAATTAGCGATAATATGACGCGTAAATTATGAAAGATAATTATAAATGTTTCTACATGATCCAATGATAAAATTGGGGAACATGAAGGACAATGACCTATAAAAATTTTGCAACAGAGTTTGATAGTTTTAAGAAGAATAGTTAAATTACACGACAACAAGAAAGGAGCAGCCGTATTTGAAACTTTTTCATTTTAGCCTTAATGCTTTGAAAATTTAACTTACACAATGTGTCAGCATCGTATACATATAACGTCATATTACGTGTATTGAAGAGTAAAGCTTCTCATGTTACTCATTTTATTAGTAAGTGTAGTTTCCCATGATTCTCGAGTTTGTAATGCTACACATCATTTGTAGTTTTAAATGCTGGTAATAACTTGTAAGATATAAAAGCACTTTACCACGAAGAAGGACTGAAAATAATTTCGCTGACGGTCAACATTAGAAATGTTACTTCGAGTGCAATAAAAATATGGTATGGATAAATGGACTCTAAAAATAAAAAGTAAACCACACTGAATAGACCAGATGTGTACATCACGTGGTGCAACGCTGGAGGTTTATTGGCGACATTGAGACACAGATCCTTTCTGAATTCATCATTCAATGGTTTACATCGTTTTGGACCTCACATTTGAAACAGCCATAAACTTGAATGTAAAAAATAACAGAGAATGTTATAATTATTGATAAAACCATATACCATGTATGTTTTTATGGTATTGTAAAGTTAACCATCAATGATGTGCCGGATGTATCAAATAAGGAAATAACAGGTGCGCATCAATATAAATATGAACGCCATAGGCTGATACTTCCGGTCTTTATAAAACTTTCAGCATTAAACTGCAGGATACTGTTGCAATAAAGCTATATTTGCTAGTTATTGACACTTTAATCATACTATTTTCACTTTATTTTAAGATAAGTTTGTATACTGTAATACTTAACTCTCACTCTGTTTTGCGAAAAAGGTAAGTTCGATAAGTGATTTTAATTTTATTTAGACTCGTTCATAAAACGTATTTAAGGAAAAGGCGATCATTTATTAATTTACATTTCAAATTCCAATTGATAAAAACAAATTATTTAATGTTACTTTCAAATTAATTTTTTCCTTAATCCGGGTAATACAATGAGGCACTGTAAGAAGTTACAACAATGTCTTGTGTATATATTGTTGTATAGTCTGAAATGTAATGTTTTGATATTATTGAAACTTAAATATAACACTTTTGATAGTTCATGACGAACACTTCATATGTACATCTACCTCCTGCATTTTGTCAACCGCCATGAACGGGTATTTTGATTGAATCAAAGATTCTTCGTACATGTCTTCGTGTGTGTCTGAAATGAAAGAAATCTACAAAAACATTTAATTTGACCTCAAATGTAAAGCGTGAGTAATTGATTATTGACTAATAGTCATTACATTTAATATGAGACATTTCTTTGTAAGACTAGAGTTTAATATTATTACTGATTTTAACACTAGAGTGTATCAATCACAAAAGAAGGGGAGTGGTGGCCTAGTGATTAAGGTGTCTGCCTCTCAACCCAGAGATCATTGGTTCGAGCCCTACTCGGGTCACGACCATGTTTCTTCATATGACACCAGTACTGGTTGGTTCCAAGAAGCGAACACGAAAGTGATTAATACAAGTTGCAAGAACTTGTTTCGCAATCGAGCTTAAATAGATATGTTTAAAACAATCACAAAAGAAGGCTTAAAACAAACCATTTGCTATTTAACAAATTATTAAAAACAATATCAGTGTATTACTTACTATAATAAATTAAGAAGGCGTTCATACAACTTGAGAGACCGTAGTGTTTGAAAGTAAGATCCATATATAGTTAGCAGAAAATAACAGCATACATATTTTGGCACTGTTGTTTTAATGTTTTAGATGTTATGCGTATAAGATAAAGCGATAAAATATACATTTTATAAGAGTTTAATTCCTACTTTATTGGTACAGATGTTTCTTTTTAAATCTTAATTTATAACTTAAACAACTGATGTGCAACTTTATTTACTCTCTCGCAACAAGAGTGCTTTTAACTTCAAACGGTAAAAGCCCAGCGCCTAGCAAATGTGTAAACTTGATTCTGTACAAAAGGAAGTAAATGCTTAACCATATGTTATTCAAATATCAAAAAGTATTATAAAGTTCTAAACCTAGAAGTTTATTGTATAGTTTAACAAGGTACGATTTTGAAGACAATCATTTTGATAACTAAAATAATGTATTTATTACCACTTCTAAGGAACAATTTAAGCTGATATGGAAAATGGTGATTTAGAACATGTACCAAGATACACTTATTAAATACATTTTTAGAATATCATAAAGAAAACATTACTCTTTGAATTATTTTTGTTTACAGTTTATTAAGAAATGATTTGCTTGTGATATTTCCATAACTTATGGTCATTCTGGGCCTTAGAATACTGATGTTTCCTATGCCAGCTCGTTAGAGACTGCTTTTTCTTACATTAGTTGTTGAAAATATCATCAAAGACATACTTATACCATATCATAACGTACTGATGGATAATTAATATTGACTCCTTTCGGATATGTTCGTGTTATCAATAGGATTTGTATCAATATCTTTGGGCCTACCATTAACACGCTACACCATAGCAATATAATATGATAAGAATGATTGATTTCAAGTAGAAAGAGGTAAAACTGTATATACATCATTTATCAAGTAAGTCAAAAAGAACAAGAATCCGTATTGTAAATCTAAGGTTCATAAAGCACAGATCGATTGAAATAATACATTTGTCAGGCAGTGGTTTGCAGCATTATCAGACAATATGCATAACTTGGCTGCGGTTGTGACAGCTATATAAAAACTTTATAAGTGTGAAGAGAAGTAAATGCGAAATTTATAGAACGTTTAACATCTTTACACCACACGACTGGAAATGATCGAAAATTAAACGATTTTTAATCGTCAAGTCATCGCCTCATTTCTTGAACAGAATTCATAAAATGAAAGGAAAATGCGATTGTTCTGCACTTGAATACGATATAATTGTTTAACTACTTTGTCCGGAAAGTTGATCGTAGGAGAAATGGTCCTCTTCTTTTCTTTTCACGTTATGTTTTTTTCCTGCAGTGGTACATGTAATTGATAAGGAAACTATTTCAATAAACACAAAAAAACAATGACTATTTCATACAAGTAAATAATGTATAAAAGATAAAGAAAATATACTGAAAATAACTGATCCGAGGTTACTGTTTTCAAGCAGGTTTTTAATTTTGAAGAGTGGTTTCTGGTCGATAACTAGTGTTAGGAATGAGATAATGTAATCAAGAAATTTGTAAACATCTCTTGAAATTGATTTTGGGTCCCTTGGAGTCCAGGTTATTGTTACTTAAAATAAAAAATAAACCCTGTTAATAACAAAATTTATGGATTTCAATAATTAGAATTAATGTGTAGAAAGCATATGTGGAGACCACAAGTAAATTGCTTTTGGGCTCCCTAAAGCCGTGGTTAAGGTCCATTTTCATAACAAGAGCTGTCTGAGGAGCAGCGCGCCCCACTTATTTCGTGCTTAAAAAGATGCAGTCACATCACATTAATTGATGAAATTGCATGAAAAGACAGTTATTGAATTACCTTTTTTATTTTCGTTGCAATAAAATGTTATAGACTGCGGTCTTATGATGTATAAAAGAAAAGCTAATAAAGATAAATAAAAGAGGTAAGCCTTGGACATGCAGCACACAAAGATGCCAAACCTGAGCTGTTTTGAATTGAACCAACTCATTTTCCACAAACTAAAGAAATAAATTGTAAAACATAAAATTACCGTTATCTACCGTATCTCCTGCATGATGTGCACTAAACAATATGACGTGAAAACAAAACCTGTTCTAATTTAAATAATGAATTGACACCGCTCTGACTACAGAATACGTAAATTCAATTGATTGCCGGTAGCAGAGCATGATATAACGTAAGACCGCTAGGTAATTCATTTTAGTGTTAAGAAAATAACAATTACCATTCAAATTACGGTTTATTCCTAATTTTCATCACCTTTCTAACGGTATACAATACACACGTTCCTTGCTGTATAAACGAATATATGCAATGAACTAGGACAAAACCACTATACAAAGTCAGTCTTGGGTAATTCTTGAGTAATATTTACATTATCACTGTATAAACGCTATCATTTAATGGTACATTTATAATTGATATACATAATTATTATAAAACCGTTTCCACTTTTGCAACGCGAAAATGTAGAATCGAAATTCATTTTTAAGGGGGTTAGTTTGTTGTTGTTTTTGTTTTGTTGTTGTTGTATATTTCAGATAATCACTTGAATTGCAAATAAATGATTATGTCACGACAATAAGCTTTGTACTTTAATATTATTGCAATATGAACAGATCTATTAACAGATTTATAACTGATATTCAGGTACCCTTTGTAGTGTACAAACTATCCCAGTATAATATGAACGGAACGGCAGATTCTTTCGGAAGGCGTTACACAAATAACTGAATTATTATCAGCAAACCAACTAATTTAGATCCCTTTGATTCAAAGCTAGTTGTGATCATTTGATTCGAATCCATGACAAAGTTAATACCAATAAAGTAACAGATTCCTTACTTTCTTTCTCTGTGAAGTCTTTAGGTAAATCATTCCTGATTCATGTTAAGACGTCATCATAACTTTTATTTAAAGCAAATTTAAGTACCCATTACAATAAATCTGTTATATAAACTAGTCTTTGAAACACACAACTAAGGTAATGAAAAACAGATTGTATCATAATGTAGTTGCTACAGACACATTCCATTTATTATGAATCAAATGTAATAACTGAGCTCTTTACGCTTGAAAATGTACATAACGTACATTTTTTCCATGTCCAGGGGTAAAGAACGGTTTGATTTTCTCATTTTCTTCTGGAATTTGTATTATTTAATTAAGTTGTTTGAAAGCAGTATAAACAACTTCCTTCATTTAAACCATCTTTTAGACATCCCATATTTAACAAAAATGTATTTAAATTTTACTGAACCAATAAAAAGGAAGTATTAATAAATAAGTATTAAACTAGATGTTTACTAATTTGCTTAATTGAGTAACAAAAAGAATTTTTTTATATTAAAAATATTACAATTTACATAAGATCATCTCATAAGATTAATCGTGAAAGCTTATCGTATGACTATGAATTTATCATTCGTTGCATACTTTGTTTTACTTGATTAAAGTATTTAAGTCGTAATCAAAGACAATTGGTTATGAAAACAATATATTGAATTCTTAACAAGGTCTAAAATAATGTAGTTCTTAAAGATGAAACTGTGTGTTTAATTTCTTTTGATTTTGTTCTTATGTTTATTATCTGTCACTTTTGAAATAACAAGAGAAAGTAAATTTTAGCGTTTTGTAACAATGAAAAAAAGGAAGCTGAACAAACGTGGATAAAAAACACATGCATTTGTCAAACAGTTTCTTTTCTGTTTAAAGAGGTATCATGCATTCCTTTGCTGCAATAACATGTAACAAGTGGTATATATCAATATAATACGGCTGGAAGTCGTTGAAGATAAAACAAGAGCTAATCCTAGTTATCACCTCTTTCATTGCACTTTGGGTGTGAAAGTAAGGAAAACGCGATTACAATTGCATTGTACTGTTACAACTGAAAATAAAATACAGATGGTAATAGGAGTGATAGTCATAGTCAGGAAATTCCAATCTTCTATGAGCACATTTTTACACAGGATCCCAGCTATGAAATTTAATGACAACATACTTTAAAGACAATGATGTAATGCTCATTTGACAACCAGAAGAGCACTTCAGTTGCCGACGATGTTAAAAAGATTAATCATAAAATGTTGCTTAGTATTCTTTTTATATGAAAACATGTGTCTGTTTAAACTTACTAACGTCAACAGATATATCATTTTTGTCTGCTATCCTAGTACTTATAACGGTATTACGTTATCATTGTAAGAAGTTGTCAATTACTAAATTATAGGGCGCACTTGGTTTTATCAACACGAAAGTTCGTACACATGTACTTAGATTCTTATATAGGACTAAATTGTTTTATGTTAAATATTCTTTCCAATTCATCAAAAAGTTTTATATGTTTTTACTTTATACGAACATATTTCCAAAGCATCTGAATAATTGTGTTTGGAGGTGTGCTGCTTTAAATAAGGAAGTTTTTAAAGATGAAACTGTGTGTTTACTTTTTTTATTTTGTTCTTATGTTTATTATCTGTCAATTTTGAAATTACAAGAGAAAGTTAATTTTAGCGTTTTGTAACAATGAAAAAAAAGGAAGCTGAACAAACGTGGATAAAAAACACATGCATTTGTCAAACAGTTTCTTTTCTGTTTAAAGAGGTATCATGCATTCCTTTGCTGCAATAACATGTAACAAGTGGTATATATCAATATAATACGACTGGAAGTCGTTGAAGATAAAACAAGAGCTAATCCTAGTTATTACCTCTTTCATTGCACTTTGGGTGTGAAAGTAAGGAAAACGCGATTACAATTGCATTGTACTGTTACAACTGAAAATAAAATACAGATGGTAATAGGAGTGATAGTCATAGTCAGGAAATTCCAATCTTCTATGAGCACATTTTTACACAGGATCCCAGCTATGAAATTTAATGACAACATACTTTAAAGACAATGATGTAATGCTCATTTGACAACCAGAAGAGCACTTCAGTTGCCGACGATGTTAAAAATATTAATCATAAAATGATGCTTAGTATTCTTTTTATATGAAAACATGTGTCTGTTTAAACTTACTAACGTCAACAGATATATCATTTTTGTCTGCTATCCTAGTACTTATAACGGTATTACGTTATCATTGTAAGAAGTTGTCAATTACTAAATTATAGGGCGCACTTGGTTTTATCAACACGAAAGTTCGTACACATGTACTTAGATTCTTATATAGGACTAAATTGTTTTATGTTAAATATTCTTTCCAATTCATCAAAAAGTTTTATATGTTTTTACTTTATACGAACATATTTCCAAATCATCTGAATAATTGTGTTTGGAGGTGTGCTGCTTTAAATAAGGAAGTTTTTAAAGATGAAACTGTGTGTTTACTTTTTTTATTTTGTTCTTATGTTTATTATCTGTCACTTTTGAAATAACAAGAGAAAGTTAATTTTAGCGTTTTGTAACAATGAAAAAAGGAAGCTGAACAAACGTGGATAAAAAACACATGCATTTGTCAAACAGTTTCTTTTCTGTTTAAAGAGGTATCATGCATTCCTTTGCTGCAATAACATTTGTAACAAGTGGTTAATATCAATATAATACGACTGGAAGTCGTTGAAGATAAAACAAGAGCTAATCCTAGTTATTACCTCTTTCATTGCACTTTGGGTGTGAAAGTAAGGAAAAACGCGATTACAATTGCATTGTACTGTTACAACTGAAAATAAAATACAGATGATAATAGGAGTGATAGTCATAGTCAGGAAATTCCAATCTTCTATCAGCACATTTTTACACAGGATCCCAGCTATGAAATTTAATGACAACATACTTTAAAGACAATGATGTAATGCTCATTTGACAACCAGAAGAGCACTTCAGTTGCCGACGATGTTAAAAATATTAATCATAAAATGATGCTTAGTATTCTTTTTATATGAAAACATGTGTTTGTTTAAACTTACTAACGTCAACAGATATATCATTTTTGTCTGCTATCCTAGTACTTATAACGGTATTACGTTATCATTGTAAGAAGTTGTCAATTACTTAATTATAGGGCGCACTTGGTTTTATCAACACGAAAGTTCGTACACATGTACTTAGATTCTTATATAGGACTAAATTGTTTTATGTTAAATATTCTTTCCAATTCATCAAAAAGTTTTATATGTTTTTACTTTATACGAACATATTTCCAAAGCATCTGTATAATTGTGTTTGGAGGTGTGCTGCTTTAAATAAGGAAGTTTTTAAAGATGAAACTGTGTGTTTACTTTTTTTATTTTGTTCTTATGTTTATTATCTGTCAATTTTGAAATTACAAGAGAAAGTAAATTTTAGCGTTTTGTAACAATGAAAAAAGAGAAGCTGAACAAACGTGGATAAAAAACACATGCATTTGTCAA
Organism: Ruditapes philippinarum; assembly: GCF_026571515.1. Classification (NCBI taxonomy): domain Eukaryota; kingdom Metazoa; phylum Mollusca; class Bivalvia; order Venerida; family Veneridae; genus Ruditapes; species Ruditapes philippinarum. The sequence continues at coordinate 26,495 of NW_026864021.1, forward strand.
ACAGTTTCTTTTCTGTTTAAAGAGGTATCATGCATTCCTTTGCTGCAATAACATGTGTAACAAGTGGTATATATCAATATAATACGGCTGGAAGTCGTTGAAGATAAAACAAGAGCTAATCCTAGTTATTACCTCTTTCATTGCACTTTGGGTGTGAAAGTAAGGAAAACGCGATTACAATTGCATTGTACTGTTACAACTGAAAATAAAATACAGATGGTAATAGGAGTGATAGTCATAGTCAGGAAATTCCAATCTTCTATGAGCACATTTTTACACAGGATCCCAGCTATGAAATTTAATGACAACATACTTTAAAGACAATGATGTAATGCTCATTTGACAACCAGAAGAGCACTTCAGTTGCTTGCCGACGATGTTAAAAAGATTGATCATAAAATGACGCTTAATATTCTTTTTATATGAGAACATGTGTCTGTTTAAACTTACTAACGTCAACAGATATATCATTTTTGTCTGCTATCCTAGTACTTATAACAGTATTACGTTATCATTGTAAGAAGTTGTCAATTACTAAATTATAGGGCGCACTTGGTTTTATCAACACGAAAGTTCGTACATATCTACTTAGATTCTTATATAGGACTAAATTGTTTTATGTTAAATATTCTTTCCAATTCATCAAAAAGTTTTATATGTTTACTTTATACGAACATATTTCCATAGCATCTGAATAATTATATAATATATGTTTAAGAGACAAATGTTGCATTAATACCATTCGTATAATTTTGTATTTATAGTGTTTCAGTCAGGAAAGGAAAGAATACTTAAATTAGCTCTGTGCAATTATAATCAAATTTATTTAATAAAATAATAGTAAGTTATCAATATTTAAAGTACTGAATAGGAAGTTAATCTCATTAGAGATTACAGTCTTAATAACTTTTTGTGGACATATATTTCTGGTGTGTTATAGTATTCTCTTGAATTGCTTGTGAACACATCGATTGTTTTGCGTGTAAAGTACATATATGCGTCATGGTATCTCGAAATAAATATGTTGACGTTAAGTTGACAGTATTTGTTACACTATATGCATAAAAAAATCTTCATCGCCTTCTTTGATTTAAACATTTGATAAATGTGCAGCGGTTTTCATTATCATTACACTTTCAATTTGCTATTTTAAGGAGAACTTTTGAATTTTATGAGAGGTGCATTTGTAGCATAAGAGAACATCAAAGAGTGCCTTAATGAATGTATCTATAATGTAGACGAAAATGAAAACAACAATTGCACACAGTCTGTTAAAAAATTCTAAATGACTGTAATAAATCCTTTCAATAAAACAGTGGTGTGTTATTTGTAACAATGTGGGTATATATCGGGAAACAAATTTGCTTTGAAGAAAGTATCCCACTTCATAAAATAAAAAGGTATTTCGTGACGAAACAAGCAAAGTAGAGATTTAACATGCTATTTAAGTTTCAAAATAACCTTCTAATTATGAAGATACAAAGATGATATTTGCTTGTTTTCATGAAAATGGAAAATATATCTCGAGAAGAAGAATGTATTCTGAAATACTATTCATTTAATACATATTTTTAGATTATTTGACAGCTCTTACATCAAAACTTGTCAGGTGTTACCGAAATAACGTTCAATGGCACTACGTCACATCGAAACAATTTTATTTATTGTGTTTTGTATTAATTTTCTTTTCTTTTTTATGCCCAATTTTGGGAAACCACATACATGTTAAAAAATCATTGTCAGTTGAACCCCATTCCAATGTTGGTTTTTTATATTTTGTGAGACAAACTATATATAAAAGTTAATGTAAAGTCATACAATGATACCTGTAATTAGAAGGTAAGAAATATTATGTGACTTAGGTCCTCTAGCAATATAGAGATCGACAAGTCACACGCACTATTTATAATACCATTACGCACTTCACTCGACTAAGTACAAGACAGTTCTACGAAAAATAAATCATATTTCTTTTACTCTTAGAGACAAAACTATGTGTCAATTTGTCAATATCACGAACTCTGATAGATAAAGAAAAATTAATACCAAACTGAATTTCATCCGTGTATTACGTTTAGGCAAATCAACTTTAACACCATATCACTATCATTGAATTAATGAAATATAAATGAGGAATAATGACTATAAATGTAATGCACTTAATTTCATGTAAATATTAGGCTTACAATATAATACGTTGTTTAATTACATAAATTTAAAATTTGCATCTGTATAAATTAAGCTTAATGAACTTTAACTTCAGGCGAAATTTATCACTTACCTGTTAACTCAATCATTAGGATAATTTCGGTATGAGTTTATCAACTGATGCATTTCCAGACAACAATATCGGCATTGTAATTGCTTATATCTTTCCTTAGACATTAAAATGAACATAGATATTATTTCCTACTACTTTTGTACAGTAAGTTATACAATTAAAATATATGATAGGTCAATTGAAGAAAAGATAAATAGACAAATAAGTTGCCAAGAACAACTGTATTATTTCCAAATAAAGAAGGTACCTAACATTATAACTTGCACAACAAAAAAATTAAATTCACATGGTATTAAGTCAGATGTCGTTATAAAATGATTTTTTCTTTGGAATAAAGTTGATACCGACAAATGTTTCAATGACAAAGTGGCTTAAACCCATTTACCATAGCCCAAAACAATACTTAATTCATGTGTTTTATTATGAATAAGCCACAACAGGTCTGTTGACCTATTTCTTTTTATATTTATTTCTTACATTTAGAGAAACATTTATGGCACTAGCAAATACAAAAGAACACCATCGATGATTTTGTTCCATCATTTGATTTAAATTCATCGTTACATATGTGTGACTTAAGTTTTTCAGTATAGATTTCAATAAATTGAAATATTTTACTTTCCTTTTCATAAAAAACAGGGAAAAAATACTGTATTAATTATCATATCCGAGCATAAATATTCTGCGTAATGTGATTCTACAAACTCTTTATCATTAGCCACAAAGGTTACTCACTTTTAACAATTAATTCATGTACATAAATTACAGAATGGGTGTCGAATATAACAAAATTAAAAGCAAATTAATATTTAACATGGATACGACTATTTTGTTAACAGCAGTACATATACTTGGCGAGAGCGGACAGGTACAACAGATAGCTACTTTTAGATTATATTTTTTTCTGGCGTAACGTAGTAAAGTTAGTAAGAGAGTATATTTGTGAATGTTAAATGCATCAAATTAGTTTTGCACTTGTTCTTGTCGAATATAGGTCATTGCTTGCAGAATGCAATCAAATGATAAATGATAAATCATATTGTGAACCAGGTTATTGCATCAACATTCATGTGATAATAAGCTGTGAGCATAATTTCTTTTATATATTTCGGGTAACTATTATCTGACAAACGACGATGATAAATTCACTGTATTACGCATGATAGATACAAATATGTAACGGAACGCAGCAACATAGTAATGATATTACATCAGTTGATTCCATGCTATATGTAAACGATTTTTTCCTATTTTCAATATGGCTGAATAGCAATACAAAAAAGAAAACGACCTGATTATAATAATATTTCATATTAAGTTTTAATTATTTTATTATGGTTATAAATTTCAGTTCATTATGAAGTAAAACACCAAATTAAATTCCTTTTGGTAAACTTGCTCACACACAATATTCTGATCATGCACAAGACAAATAACGGTCAGTCTTCAGTTATCTGTGATGATTCTATATATTAAATCCTCCAAGATTTATGAGAAAGGGTGATCCCTCGGAAGCATTAATCACAACAAAATTACATGAAAACTGCAGACACGGTTTGATTGAGTCTGTACATTTAAACATCTTTGTAACTACGAACTCCTTTTGCATAATCCTTTTTAAAACACATATTTATTATAAGGCTTTAAACACATTTCAAAATTATCTATTTGAATGTATTTATCACTTTGAGTGTTGAAAAGTGCTATATAATCAATGTAGCTAGATAATTTGATTGTTTATACAATTTAGTAATTCATGTTATAAATTAAAGAACATGTGAATTTGAATATGTTTTTGTTTTCTACTAAATGAAGCTTAAAATAAAGTCAAAACTCTAGACTGACATGTTTATGGCTTAAAGTGACATTATACCCATCCAATGGTATATAGTGAGTAAACAGGTGGAAGTCAAAATGAATTTACATTTGCCATATTCCCTTAAGTGTTATAATTTACTTCGCCCTGATCGATAAATAACTTACGAGGCCAGAGGAAACTTCTTTAAATATTCTTCGGAAATTACATCTAACGTTCAATTTAAAATAAAAAAAGCCGGACAGTCCTTTCATACTATAAGCAGATGTTAATTTTATTCTAAATATTTTCCAATATCAACTTTGGTCAATCACCACAATAACAGTCAATCTATTGAAATATGTAGTTAATTTAGCTCAACATGACAATGGAAAAATGAGCATAATTCCATTTAAAATTATACTTCTAAACTAACATTTTAGTTTAAAATAACACATGTATATGGTTTGTGAAAATCAGATGAAAAGTGTCTGTTCATATTTTATCTCAACCTAAGTTTGCTTTAAAGTTGTCGTAAACCTTCAGTTTTAGACAATTAAATTTCAAAATAACAACATCTGCCACCAAACACACTCGGTTAAGAAACAAATATGTAAATACTGTGCATCAAAATCTGAGATTATGCACTATCTTAAGTTGAAACCGCATGTTCTATTTCATTTGAATTTCAATCACGTATTCATCATCTTCCTCATTTTAAAATATGGAGAGAAAAACACACACTTTGTCTGTCTTGCATATCAGAACTTCAACAAATAACATAACTAGACTGAAACAATGCATTTGTTAAACAGTGGCTTCTTGCATTAAAGATATCATAAATTCTTTGGCTGTATTTCTATCATCTACAAAATAACGTGAAGAAGAATAGTATTATGTGTAACAAGTGGTTTATAGCACGTTCGATGTTTTGCTTCAACAGCTGGGAGTCGGCAAAGATGTAAAAAAAGCTTATCGTAATGATTACCCCTTACATGACACTTTTGGTATGAAATTCAAGTTTGCACGAGATTACAGTCATATTGCCTTGTAATTTTAGCAATTGTTCTGATTCGGTCGTTGTCGTTTAATTTAAATCTTTTATATTATCAATTTCTATTCGTAGGCAATCAAGAATTAAATTCAAATTTCTAGGAACTGATTAACAAGTGGTATAATGCTTTCCTGACAACAGGAGACGTATTACAGCTGTTGATGAAGTTTTCAAGAGGAATTGAGTAGATGCCAGTCATTCGGGTACTTAAGAACTATCTCGTACACAATTTATGAAATTACATATTTTAGTCGAGTATCTGCTGGAAATCTTGATATGTATTACCGCATACCACTCAGTTTTCTACATATCAAACCAAACTTAATTCATAGAAATATTCAGAAACATTAATACTATTTGACAATTGTTAACCTGAAGTTTAATATTAAATATTTTTCATAAAAGTGTTAGTTTCACTTCTGCAACCAAAAGGTGTGATTTTTTCAATGCATTAAAGTAGTTGTTAAATGAATGTATGTTAAGACGCTCTGACTACAACGACAGATAAATGATTTGTCACATTTAAGAACAGGTTTTAAAATAAATATTGATTTGATAAGGAAAAAAAAACAAAGTATATTAATCAGAGATTATATTTATCAGATAAACGGCAAAGAACAATAAATAGCAATATGTACATGAAATACAGTCATAAATACAGCTTGTAAACTTTTCTTTGGTGTTTTCTTATTTCATCGTATTATGTTTAAATAGGTGCTAGTTGCCGATGACAGTAGTATCAATTTACAATAACGGTACTATTAACAGAACAAAATTCTTCATAAATCAAATTTTGCCGACGTTTTGTTACGATTTTTCTGACTAAACTTAAACTAGATTATTTGCACTAGTCTTGATATAAGAAGCAAACATATACAGAAATAAAACCAACAACCATATTACTGAAAGGAAAATGACCGTATTTTGTGTTATATTTGGTACAATGAGTGTATATATTGTGATACAATAAATTACTAAACAAACAAACTTCGCTTTGCTGGCACGTCATGAAAAGGAAAGGTAATTTGTCGTGACGAGACATGGCAATTAGTGACTTAACATGTGATAAAAACGAATTTGCAAGATTAAAAGGAATGCATCTGTGAAGAAGAAAAATGTTGAAATGTTTGCAAATGTGTCTTTAGGAAATTCTTGTATTGATGGTCAAGAATAAATAATTCATCGTTGTATCTAAATATTTATATATATACTTTAAATGATTCTCCAATAGTTGTGTATGTATGTATGATAATGCAAGCATGTTACTTCTGGTGACAAAGGTATTATTTTCGAATGAATTTATAGTTTGTTAATGATGACCATAGTTTGTCTGTGATTAAATGTCTGCTTAATATATGTAGTGCCTAGAGGAGTAAATTTATGTTGAATTAATTTGATCTAAATGAACTTTTACCTGAGAAAGATATTACCAGTCACCTGTTCACTCAATCAAATGGTTATTCCAGCATGAGTGGAATGAATTGATGCATTCATTTCCAGACAACAATGCAGATATTGTTATTGGTAACCCCATGCCTAAGCTTGATAGCCAATAGGTTACCGTGGGTGAAATAGGTATGTTTTTTTTTTAATCCCATCTACTTTTGCCGGAGATTCAATACTGTAATGCTATTCTTTAATTAGAACTAACAACTCTTTAACATTAAATCCATGTACGATGCTATATATACGTACACTATTTTTTTTAATTTGTTGATATAAAATATAATTTCAGAAAGGTGTATTCCGAAAATCTATTGCTTCAGACCTAAAAAATAACTTACAAACTTTAACTCATAAAATGGGTGACTCTTATTTAAGTTTACATTTTTTCATTATTTGAGAATATTGTTTCAGTTTAAAGGTATAAGAACGTAGGTCACTGAATCATTTTCAAATTTAGTTCTTTTTTATAAGAACATTTAATCATATTAATTTCAAAATTTGAATATGTACATGTTTTAAATAAACTGATAAAACATAAATATATCTTTTAAATGCAGATTAAAACCCAATAGATAAATTATGATTGAATTTAACATTTTATGTTTTTACCTGAAATGTATTCTTTGAACTGTTTCGGAGATATGTATCAGTGATAAATCTTTTTCTAATCATTATTTTTTTTCTCTAGACGAATTTAAATGAATTTTAATCAGAATAACAATATAAAAATATTTTATTTTGGTATGCTTACACCTGTTATTTCAAAGGGGTATTCAAGTGCAAGCGGACATGTCCAGCACTGGTATTTTTCATCGATTATGGTTATTGCTGATGTTGAATGGCTAGCATGACGATAAATGTGCAAACGTCTTAAGTATCAAGCCAACATGTTGCTATTATTGGTGTAACTATAAGTAGGTTAATTCGTACATAAAACATTCAAATAATAGTGTTAACAATATAATAATACGCTGTGTTATATTTCTTTGAAAGAAATTCGGATAATGAATATATAACGAACGACGCAGATAAATATTGCGTATGATATTTGTTTCTTGCTACATTTTGATATCTTATAGATATCTGATATCATGTTATCATTATAATCAATGGTTTTGTTATTTTGCATGTTATGCATGTTATGTGAATCCAAAAGTTTCATTTAAAGTTTAGTTAATTCATTCATTATTTACTTTATTTCAAGTGTCAAGCCAGAATTTTGCTATTCTTGGACAAACTAAAAGTAGGTCAATTATGGCAGACCACATTCTGATGATATTGTTTACCATGTAATAATACTCTGTGTTACACTGAAAGAACTTCAGATAATGAATATATTATGTATAATGAACGACGCAGATGAATATTGCGCATGATATTGAAAAACCTGTAACACCTCATCTTAGCAATAAATTATTGAGTTACGTTCATGGTCTGCCAATGACAACCCTCTTTTTCAGCTTCCATAAAACTTAAATAAAAAAAATTTGTTTTTGTTTAATTTTTAATTCGTTACATGTTTTGCAATGCTTTGAATATATTTTGTTTAATACATGTCATGCAAAAAAAACGTTTTTAATACATTACTGTCGGTAGATACTTTTATGGTAAATGATATATACAGTTTTTTTAAGGCAAGAGAGTCATTCTTTTAAATGCAAATGCTTATAAGTCAATTAGAAAAATACTTTTTCTCTTTGCAGTTAGAATAACTGTGCAAATGGAACATTATAAATGTGGCTTAACTTATTCGATTATATTAAGGTATTTCCACCCCAACGGGCACTATTTGTATCATAGGTCAGATATATACCTTAAAGTACACCTGTATGCAAAATTTAAACAAACTTTACCGTACGGAAATAGAGTTATGACCACTTTTATGAACTGAAGCTAGGGTGTATGAGGGCCCTTTTTCAGAAATGAGTAACCTTTAAATAATCTGCAATAACATTCTAATGAAAAGCGTTTTCCCATTAATTTTTGGTAAGAAACAAATAGTACTATTCAGCTAACACTCAACATAAACAAAATGATGGTTTCTACTCAAAATAAAATATGTATAAAAATGTTATAACCCAATCAATTTTTTACACGTGTTTGACCATTTTCCTTTAGGGAGCCAATTTTTAAAAAATCCCTTAAAATTTACCCGAAATGAATGCCTGTTTTCAAAAAGTTTCCCTAAATTTTTAAAAAGTATATTGGTTAATTCTTGTAAAATATTAAATACGTTTTTTACCGTCTAGTTTTCATTTTATTACACTTTGAAAATATCAGGTACATAATTATTACTAGATTTTAGCATTATTAAGCCCAATAAAATACCTATATAAATTAAATAATTAAAATAAACACTTTTTCTAAACCCAAAATGGATGGAGATATACATAAATAATGTTAAAAAGTAAAAAAAAAAGGAAAATAAAAGAAGAAAAAGGTTGACCCATCTGAGGTTTGAACCCATGGCCCGCAGTTTCAATGTAGTTAACAGTAGTTCTAGCCTATTTGAATACTCTTCAAAGCGGAAGTAAGGCATTAGGATGGTCAAACCTTAAGTTCAAGATTAAAGAAATTATAATTTGACTATTACAACATTCAATGTAAATAATTTAACATACATGTTTGATTAGGAAGCAAGCTATAAATGATATTTATTATATATAATAGTAGAATTTTAATGATTTCGTAAAAGAACAGCTGAAAAAATGTCATGCATGTTGCCCAAAGATGTTTCAACATTGTGATGAGATAATATTGTTACATGTATATACAACAAGAAAATGACTCAAATCGTTGAATCGTGTTATAAATAAATCATATGAATCATACAAATTACTGAAGCTATTCTTTATTATTGATTTCTTATGTTGATTGTGTTGCATTAAAGAAAATAATAAATGGAAGTTTGATAATAAGATAGGTAGAATGAGTAATGATACAAGCATGTAGTTGCGCTTCTTATTTGTTTGATTTAAACGAAGAGCCTTATGGTGATCAAGTCGAAGAGTACTACTAAGGGCTTTCCTGCTTTATATCTTTATATGCTCTGGACAAAATCTCATATTTTATCACCTTTAGTGACCTTGACCTTGCATATATTAACCTAAATTACATATTTCACACCGGTAGTGATGATAATGACTATTTATATTTCAATCCATCAATACATGATGACTAAATGGTCCGAATACACATTTTCATATTTTTATCTGAATTTGACCCCTGTGTGACCTTGACTTTGGCCGCAGGGTCCTAAATTCTGCACATAACACTCCGCCTCAAAATATTAAACATTTTTTCTAAGTTATAGTGAAATCCCTAAATGCATGTAGAAGTTTTGCTCCAAACAAGCGTTTTTCAATGACCTCTAAGTGTGAACTTGACCTTGACACATGACCTGGTGCATGCGCATCACACTGCTTTTCATTGTGGTAAACATTTCCATGAAGTTTCTTTAGAATCCCTTCATATATGTAGGAGATATGCTCTGGACAAAATCTTTATATTTTATCATCTTTAGTGACCTAAACCTTGTATATATTAATTTCATACCCAAAGTCATGATAATGACCATTTGTGTTTCAATCCCTCAATAAATGATGACTAAATGGTCCGAATACACATTTTCATATTTTTATCTGAACTTTGCCCCTTTCTGTGACCTTGACCGCAGAAACCTTAATTTTTCATGCGACACTCTGCCTCACAATGGTGAACATTTGTGGCAAGTTATAATGAAATCCCTCTATGCATGTAGAAGTTTTGCTCCAAACAAGCGTTTTTCAATGACCAGTAAGTGTGACCTTGACGTTTGATCTAGAGACCTGGTTCATGTGCGCGACACAGCATCTCATAGTGGTAACATTTCTATGAAGTTTCATTAAAATTCCTCAATGCATGTAGGAGATATGCTGCGGACAAAAATTGGACGCTTTCCGCCAACCGCTTGATGGAAAACTATAAACGGCCCGTTTTTTTTTAAACGGGCGTATAAAAGGGAAGTACAGACTTTGACCTGTTGAATGCGAAATCAATAGAGGTCAAGTCCGTACAAAAATCAATCAACATTTGGAATATGGAAGCTGTAAAAAGAACAGATCTAAAGATGTTGACCAAAATTTGAAAACAAATTTACGTAAGCCAGGCCTGCAACCTCGGCATTTGACCAACTGAACCCATAATCAGTAGCACTTATGTCTGAACAGAAACCAATCAACATTTGAAATATTGAAGCAATACAATGAATAGTCCTGAAGATATTAAGCAGAAACTACATTTACAACAGCAAGGCCTGCAACCTTGACCTCTGACCTTAAAATAAATAAGGACCATGTCCTTAACAAGGTCAATCAACAGGTGAAATGCTAAAAGCGTACAACGAATAGTTCAAATTATGTTGAGCGGAAACAAAATTCCCAAAACCCTGCCCTGCGATCTTGACCTTTGACTTACTGAACCCAAAATGGGTAGAGGTCATAACCTTACCAGGACCGTCCAGCATGTGAAACAAGAATGAAGTGTGAAAGACAGCCATATTCCCCGCCACTGTTTTATATTACACTGAAATCCGTAAGGAAGCTCATATACAGGTAATAATGTTCTAAATGCATGTAGAAGAAATTTAGAATGTAGAACAAATATAATTTATTTAAGAAATAATATATCCCAAACAGTGATTTAATCAAGTGATAAAATCACCGATTTGAACCGCCGTATGAACACATCTGCAGATGTTTCTAAATTCAAAATTTCACTATTTTCGTGTTAAATGTTGAATTCTGCTTAAGCCGGTGCTAGGGGGCGTGGACGGTAACTTGCACTTTCCAGGACCATCCATGAACAGGCTCAATCAAACCGAGCCTGCAACATTTTCAATTTTGCCGTGTTGAGCTTTCTTTAGGGATTCTGTTTTTCTCTATTTTTTGGATATATTATTTCGATTCTAACACATCAAAAAATAAATGTTGCCGTACCTGATATCAAGCTTAATTGTGCCCCGATTTGTTTCTGTACTTATTTTCAGCGCATTGCGTTTATAATGGTAACGTCACATGTCTAATGTTTACGTCACATGTCTAAATATAGAACGTCGCCAGTGATTTTAATCCACAATAACGTACACTTTTGGTCCTTCTATGTTCAAATGGGATAAATGTGTGTCGTGTTAAAATTGATTATAATATTTTGAACTTTAAACAAGTGTTTAATTATAGACCACTGTAACCTTGACCTTTGGGCTATTGAGCCTATAATAAATAGGGGTCATCCTTTCCATTTGCCACCATCATATAAAGTTTGAAAATGACTTACCCTGTCCTGTTTTTTTGGGGGGTCCTCCTGGGCTCCTTGCCACTGCCTCTTATTGCTGGATCGTATGGGGTTGCGTTTATTGAACGCTGCATTTTCTTGTTGATCTTGTTTATCATAAATATATACAGCATTCCTATACCCCCCCCCCCCGCTTTGTCGTGGTGGATAATAAAAAAGAGAAACACTTGTTTTTCATCCCTTATTACTTAATCGCTACATCTTAAAAATCTGTATGACATATTACCGTTTAATTTTATAAATAATGTTTATTTTTGTTTGTTTGTTTTGAAATTTTTTTCAGTACTAATGTTTCATCCGACGACGATAACAATAGAAAAATTAAACAATTTCCATTATTGGAATTGCTTGGTTTTATCCATTATATGAATAATATTAAAAATTTCTTTTCTATCAGGTTATTATTTCAACTAAACGAAGTGATCAACATATTGTTTGTTTTTCGAAAAAGAAGCTTAATGCGGTATTTATATTTAATGAAATCAAATAAGTTATATATGTCAAAACCAGGAGAGACTTGCCATTTAGCTTGTGGAACTATTTGAATGTCAAAATAGACTGGATGAGACAGAAAATACAGATAGGCACCGGCGAAGAGTACATCCAAGCATTTTGGATTGTTTTTAATTTAAATGGATTTTGGTGATTAAATCGTTACATATGATACGTTCCTGTATTCATTCCCGTCATATTCCAAGATAAAATGCCAATGCCTGTTTTGTTATAATTATTATTTGTATTATTACTATTATTACTATTATTATTATTATTAATAATTATTATTATTTCTTCTTCTTATTATTATTATCATTATTATTAATATTATTATCATCAATATTATTATAAGTCATTATTATTATTATCATTTTTTTTATTAATATTATCATTATTGTTATTATGATGATTTTTATTTATTATTATTTTTTTTCATTATTATTAATTTTTTTATTATTACTATTATTATTTTTATTATAAATTATTATTATTTCTTCTTTTTTTCTTACTATTATCATTATTATTATTATCATTATTATTATTTATTATTATTACTACTTTTATTACTATTATTATTATTTTTATGATTAATATCTTTTTTAAAAATAATATTATTATTACTATTATTATTATTTATTTTTTATTATAATAATTATTAATTTTTTTTTGTTATTATTATTATTATTTATTTTTTTATTTATTTATTTATCTATTATTATTATTATTATTATTATTATTATTATTATTATTATTATTTTGTTGCATATTCCCTGCCATTTTATTTGTTTTTTGGATTTTATTTTATTCGTATATTTTGTATTATAGGTTATAAGCGCCACACCTAATAAATAGAACACTCTCCCATTTGCAAGGAATGGGAATTATCTCCCATTATTAGAAATGGGATTTTCTCCCATGTATCAACATGGGTCTTTTCCCCCATAATCAGGATGGGAGATTTCACCCATTGGTGGATTTGTCCCGCAACGAAAATGGGAGAATTTTTAAACATTACTTTTTATGTTTTTATTTACACAATAAAGTATTTGAAGACTACAATAATAGTTTTCTTGCATAAAATTTAATTCTTATTTTTTTCTAAATCCCCCATTATTTTTATCTCCCATTTTTATAGAATGGGGGTAAAACCCCATGCGGGATAGCAAACCTCCAGTGGGAGAATGATAAAACCCCATGGGGGACTCAACTTTGATTGTCTCCCCAGCACTCATTGTTAGGGGTATGTGAAATTTAAAGACCAGTTTTTGTTTAACTTTATACCCATTGTTAACTGAACTCTTCATTTATTCTCTAATTACTTAAGAAAGGGTAGCTGAGTTTGCGAAAATCCCGGATTTGCAAACTTATTCCGGAAGCTGTTTTTCCCTAAAGAAAGCCCAACACGACAAAATTGAATATGTTGCAGGCTCGGTTTGATTGAGCCTGTACAAAGACGTTACTGTCAAGTGCAAACTACTGTTCACACCCACTAGCACCGGATTAATCAGAGTTCAACATTTAAACACCAAAATGGTAAAATTTTGAATTAAGATCATCATGGAACCTTCAATGTGACACAGTAGTGTCATACCATGAACAGCGGCGTATGGTCCCCAAATAAAAGAATGCATGGGCCCTAAACGAAAAACAATGGGCGGAACAAATTAAATGGAATTTTGAAAGGGGATCTGAGATTATGAAATAGAGAAAATAAGAATCCCTAAAGAAAGCCCAAAACGTCAAAATTGAAAATGTTGCAGACTCGGTTTGATTGAGCCTGTTCATGACGGTGCTGTCAAGTGCAATCTACCGTCCACGCCCCCTAGCACCGGCTTTAGCAGAATTCAACATTTAACATGAACATATACAATTTTGAATTTTGAAACATCCTCAGATGAAGCCTGCATATCACAGACAAGATTTCAAAAGACAAATTTAAAAAGCAGGCAACATATCCTACGGGTGATTATACAGTCCGTGCTCTGCCTTGTGCCCTGTCCTATTTTTGTTAAGGGGCCGCCTGGGCTCCTTGCCACTGGTTCTTGTTGCTGGGTCATGTGGGGGTTGCGTTCATTTATCATATTTTTTGAAGTAGGAAAACTGGAACCACCCAAGTTGAAAAAGGCCAAATACAAAAAATTACAAAACCCATCTAAAATGTATAACAACAATAATATCGTGCTGAAAGACTTTCAAGGATCGAAAATGTAACATCATTGATTAAATGTACGGGGAGACTTTTTACAGCCGCCACACGGCACAAATAACACGGATGTGACAATGAAATAGAGAAAAGCAGAATCCCTAAAGAAAGCCCAACACGGTAAAATAGATAAATACAGAATCCCTAAAGAAAGCGCAACACGGCAAAATTGAAAATGTTGCAGACTCGGTTTGATTGAAAATCCTCTGAAAATAAGATAAACAAGATCAACAAGGAAATAGAGAAAATAAGAATCCCTAAAGAAAGTCCAACACAACATAATTGAAAATGTTGCAGACTCGGTTTGGTAGAGCCTGTTCATGTACGGTACTGTAAAGTGCAAACTACCGTCCACGCCCCCTAGCACCGGCTTAAGCAGAATTCAACATTTAAACATGAAATGGTGAAATTTTGAATTTAGAAACATCCGCAGATGTGTTCATACGGCGGTTATCATGGAACCTTCAACATGACACCTCCGTCCCATTCCATGAAAAGCGGCGTATGGTCCCCAAATAATAGAAAGCGTGTGCCCTAAACGAGAAAACAGTGGGCGGAACTAAATAAAATGGAATTTTGAACGGGGGTCAGAGGTTATGAAGCCTGAAGGCGGGGTTCAATGAACGCAACCCCCACACGGCAAGGCAACAAGAACCAGTGGCAAGGAACCCAGGCGGACCCCAAACAAAAAATTGTTCTGTCGAAAGGGCTATACCTCTACAAAAATTGCAAAATATTTTGTTCTTTACTCATAAAATAAAATAGAGAAAAACAGAATCCCTAAAGAAAGCTCAACACGGCAAAATTGTAAATGTTGCAGGCTATATTTGATTGGGCTGTTTATGGACGGTACTGGAAAGTGCAAGCTACCGTCTACGCCCCCGTTGCACCCGCTTAAGCAGAATTCAAAATTTATTCATTTAAAAATTGTTTAAATTGTATCAAAGTCACTATAATATAACTAAAAACTGGCTATTTAAAATAACATTGTCATATTTGCAAGCCATTGTTAGAAACTTTGATTTGACCAAGTAATATAAGTGAGACTAGAAATGTGTTCATATGACAATTGTCAAATGAGCTTAGTACAGTTGTCATATCATGCCATCTTAACAAAGTTGGTGCACTACAATTCAAGGGTTAACATTCATATGAAAACAAACAAGGTGAAATACATCACAAGATAATTAACATTCATATGAAGTTTCATTACTCGGGTTCAAATCATTTTTGAGATACATGCAACACAATATTGTTTGACACGATTATTTGGATTGAGGGAAAGACGGACACCCAACAAAATCAGAACAAGGGGTCATTTCTTTTGTTATTTATTTTAATTGAGGGCCATGGCCCCTTACTCTTTTGTTACGGAATGAACTGTTTTGTTCTGTCAACACTCAGATGGCCCCCTATTCCTTTTCAGTCTGCTGACTGGCGGACATACAGACAAGGGCAAATATATATACACCCCTCTTAAGAGAGGGGGCACAAAAACTTACAACAAGAATTTATACCCAAATCTATATCCCACAAGCATTACTTCGACAGGGGTATTGTTGATTTAATTTAGTCCATTACTGATTAAATATGTAATATAATTTATACATGTATATAAATCATTCATTGTTATAATTCTGTAATTTAAATCTTTAAATTAGATGAGGGAATAAATTCTTAATTCTGATTATATTAAATACAATAGCAAATGACCCAGATCTCCTTCAGCATTAATATCATTACAATCTTTTCCTTTAATAAAATCCAATGACCCAATATTGTGCGCATGAAGAAATTTTGATACCTTAGCAACTTCCAAGGTGCTTTGAGGAAGTATAAAATTCCCTATGAAAATTCAGATCATGAACCTGGCTAGAATGACCTGATCGTTGTTAAAGTTCAAAACGTGTGACATGGTAGAGGTTGAAGTGGATGTTATTGACTTTTGTGATGTCTGTCTTGTTGGATTTTCGTTGACGGTAGGTATTTTCTCACACCACCTTCTCCCATTTTTTACCCCCCCCCCTCCCTTCTCACCCGTACAGCCTTTATCCCATTAATTCCCATATGGGCCCGTTTTAGTAATATTATTTCACATTACATGTCCTACTCATTTCACCCTTATGTCCACTCAAGGTTTATATTTGGTGCCTTCTGGGTGCCCTACTTGGGTGTGTTTGGGGGGGGGTGCGTTCTGTGAACGTTGCCTTTGCCTTGTTGATCTTTATTCTTGTTTTTTTTTTTGCTGTTTTAAATCAGCTTCTGAGGTGAATCTTCTGACAACATCTGCCGCCCCGCCCCCGTAATGGAAACTTAGCTCCTGGTAGTTGAACGAGGTATTCTGTTTCTTTGCTCTTTTGAGAAATCAAATGGTCAATGTTGGCTTTCATGGTCTTAGTTAGCAGAAAGGCAACTTTCCTACCCTTCTTCCCTCGTGTTTCTATTCTACTATGGTTTCTACACAGAAACTGTTCAAATTTTGACATGCATCGTTTTGCATCTTCATCAACTGGAGCATCTGCGACAGAGGCTTCTCTGTAGGTGTTTGTCTTCAGTCTTTGCACTTCAACTGCCCGTTTTCGATGATTATAAAGAATCACTTGTGCTAAGCAAAATTGAGCTAACTTCTTGTGTTTAACATTGTCGTCTTCATTTGATAATGCCGTCATTTGTATTTCTTCTGAATTTATTGTGTTAATCTCTTTACATCTTTCACTAACGGTATCATTTGCACCTTGTTATATTTAGCCTCCGATTTTGATTCATAGGCTTTGCAGTTAATTCTTTCAGTCCAGTCTATACGATGTTCAGCTAAAGTATGTTGTCATATGAAACTGCCATGTATATGTCAATCATCAAACGTTGATAAAAGAAACGTTTGTTAAAGGCATACACACATTTGCAATCCTTGTGTATACATTATACATATAACAAATTAAAGGAGTTGATTCTACAGATCAAAATAATAACACTGAATGTTAGCAAAACAACTTATACGGAATTGATATACATAATTTCTTAATTGTGTTTGAAATTCCCTTCATTTATTCCTACATCTTATTTTTCCTTTCAGATGTGATTGTTTATAACAATGATGATGTAAAGAAATGCGGTGACCTGTTAATTTTGCTATTATGTAAGTAAAGTTCAATTTGTTTCATTTACATGAACTTTCTTCTATAAAGAAAGAATTATTGTTTGATTGATTGAAATTTGTTTGTTTGTTTGTTTTCTAATTAAAAAAGTGGGGATAATCGGCATATTTTTATAAAAGACCGAAAGCTTCAAAATTCTGTCAAAATAATGAATGTGATACATATGACGATCAATTGTTAAAAATAACATTTAAAAATAATGAATATCATATAATTTCATAATTGCATTATTTATAAATATTGATAAATTTACAACCATTACTACTGCAATGCACTTAAACGATTGCTATTTATTTGTTGTCATTTTAATCTTTCATTACCACATACAAGCAAGCTACAGCAGAACTTTTATCTGAGATATTCTTAGAAATATTTTGGTATGAAATCTGTATTCATTTATTGTTATTGCCCACTTTAATAAAAACATTATATGTACAGAGTATTAATAACTTAATTGAAAGTGCTAACAGATTGTTGTGTTGACTTAATAAAATTGTTGTTCATATATTTTAGATAGTTTTAAGGAATGAGAAATCATAAACATTTTCTCTTTTAAATATCCCACGTGTACATTATAACAAATGGGAAAACCACAGTTAACCTTTCTTAATCGCTTAAAAACGAAAATACATATTTTAAAAAAGTCTGGTACCTCTTGAGTTATTTTGACACTTTTGTTATCAAAAAAATACCCTTAATTTGCACTAAACCATCAAGTTGCCGGGAAATGGAATGTCTCATATACTATTAAACAACTGTCTGATTATTCTTTTCTCTATAAACCCGATTGTATCAACATATTACTTTATCATAATGTCTTGTTCAATGCTAGATATGACAATTTATATTATATATCTACAAGTGTCTTGCTTTATTCATCGTTTTTAAAGGATACAATGGTTCATGAAATATTTTTATGTGAATTTAAATGTTAGTAGTGTAATATTCTCGAAGATATGAACTATAAGAGATCATATCAAACGTATTAAAGTCGATAGAATGACTTAGATTGATATTCCGTCATACTTTCAACGTTGCAAAAAATATTACAGGTATTTATTGTATCCTGCAAACATGTATGTACAAAATAAAATCTACAGGATTATAATTTTATCAAAGTCTTGTAACACTAAAACGTTTACCAGCTATCATAAAACAATGTATATTTGAACAATCATATATGCAAACCTTTTTTTAAAGGATAAATTATGATATGAAATCATGACAAAATATTAAAAATTGAATACAATTAAAAAATTTCTAAACTAGATTCACGTATCAAATATCACATACATTGTAAATAAGATTGTGTACTTGAAACATGTAGCGGTGTTATAATTAGAGGCAAAGTGAACGGAAAGCAGAAGCTGAATATTTCTTAGTAAAATGTTTTCATTTGTGTGGGGCTTTTTTCCTGTTTATTGCAAACAAAATATTCTTTCTTGCTAGTTTATTGCAGAAAGTGGCATGTGTGCTGTAAAAGTTTGGCTAAATATATGTATATATAGGCAGTAAAATTAATCACATAATAAAAATATTACCAAAGTAAGTAACCAAAGTTTAATACATTGAAAGAAATTTGGCACACGTCTTGAATAGGATTTTCATTTTTTTGTTGTTAGAACGTACCACAGGAAACCACTAAACCATTCAAACAGTATCTTTTAAAAAAATATAAGCAAATCGCAATGCGGCCACCCAGACAAATTTCCTTATATGCGATATAAATAAGTAGTGTTCTTTTATCACATTTTTGCCTATTAAAAAGAACATTTGTGCAATGCTCAGGATAGTAATTGTTTTACAATAAAGATGTTATATCAAATTATAGACGACACAATGAAATTTTACTGACTATTTAATATCTTAACCAATCAAAAGCTATCATAATTATGATGCATCTTAACGAAATTTAATACCTAGAATATATTACATTTTAAAACATTGAATCAGAACAAATTGATGTTGAGTTATACATTAAAATCAAGCTAATGTAATTTCTTATTTGATGATGATATTTGTTGTTTTAAAAGCAATGTCAATGCGTGTTATACTACTGATTGTAAGGTCTAAATACTACTTATATTCTTCATGAGTTTAATATCTATAAACTTATAGTGTTATAGTTATCGATATTGCCATCTCTTTTTTATTATATTTTAAATGAATATGTATATACTATTTTTTGAATGGAATGAAACATAAATCATTCAAATAACAAGACATAAACAACGCGTATCATATTTTAGCATATTTTTTTTGTAAAACCTGGTATAATATTCTTTGTTAAGATCCTGTATCCCATTTTCATTCCGAAAAAAATATTATCAGTATTTTTATAGATAAGAAAAAATAACCGTAAACATGTGTAAGCACTTTTATGATAATTGATAACTTGGAGACGAAAGTGTAAGTCTTTCAGTCCAGCCGAAAAGCAACTGCTGGAATTTTTTACACTTTTGAAATGCCAATCTAACGTAACGGTAACAGTAAACTTTACGAAAATGCTCCTCATCATTCCAGAACATTCAAATTAGTAGGCATATATTATCTGGTTATGAAACTGCCTCCGTGGTCGAGGGGTTAGAGTCGATGACTTCTAATCCAGTTACCTCTCTGGCGTGGGTTCGATTCCCGGGAGATGCTTTGGTAGTTTTGTGCGGAGGAAGGTAGTCTAGTACTGGTGTAACTCTCCATGAACGATGGTTATGAAACTACCCGCCTATATGACTGAAATACTGTTTGAAAAAGGCGTAGAATGAAACAAACAAACAAACAGAAACTGCCTAGCAAGGCAACTGCCTACGTTTAAAAACGAAAATAAAACCGATATCAATATATTTTAAATAAGTGATAATTAACTATATGTAAGAAAGTCTACTGTTTGAGTTAAAACTAGCATAATGAACAGGAAACTACCAATTACCGTTGACAGAATCATAATGTTGTCCAAGCATGAGTGAAATTTTTCATTCAGTTCCAGACAAAAATGTAAACCTGTTAACATGTATCACTATATTCCGATAGAATGCCATATATGGGCTTGATATTTTTATAGGGCAAGGTGAAGTCTGATAATTGACATAACATAAAAATAGTCTAACCTTCATAATTGTCTCGTCACGATTTCTATATTGACATTGCGACGACATCGTGAGATATCTTCCTCATTAATCTTAATTTACATAAAATGGCTTTGTTTTTATTGGGAAAAGGTATCTACCATTAGATATTTTTGTACTCTTTGTTTTATATTACCTCGAATAATATTATATAAGTTTGAAAACAATCTTTTTTTCAATTCCTAGGGTACCAAAGGGAAACTTTGGATTTATTATTTAACTGCCCTCAATATATTAATTAAATATCAAATTTAATTATAAAGAATATGAATCGTTAAACCATTTTCAAAGATGAAACAATATGTAAGTGCTTGGCCTTTTTGCCGAAGTAAACTTTTTCAATATAGATAATTGCTGCATCAAAAGCATTAAAAATACTTTGAAATGAGGTACTTATATACTCCCTTTTGAATGTTTTCAATCATTAAACAAAATTACATTATTGTTTCACAGTATGACTAAATATTTTTTTAAAGTTGCATAAAAATAATAATTAACAAGCGAATCTTCGAAAACGTGTTGAACTTTAGTTTAATTTCATAATAATATTGTCTCATTAAATTCTATATTACCTGTTTTTAATACATAATTGCTTGATCATCTAACTAATATATTAATTAATGATTTGCCTGTAATTGTATTTCTTGCGTTTTGTAAATATGAAATAAAGATTAACTGTTTCAGTTTACTAATTTCTTTAGTATGCAATCAAGATGCTCAAAAAGTTTTAAATGTTCATTTACATCAGTTATATCTCAGACAATATCCAAAATAATTGTATTTTTGTTTTCTTTATAAATATTGTAAAATTGAAAGATCTTAAACATTATGACGTTGAGCTACTTTAAAATCATAAGTGAACGTGATGCCATCAAAGAGAAACAAACAAGGAACAAACGCATTGCCAAAGATTTTTATCAGGTGTTCATTAACAGCTAGAGGGTTTTCTTTAATGAACTGTTAGAATTAATTTGTAATGGTTGAAATACAGTTTGAACGGATATATCTGTATTTAGCAGTAAGACTTGGCAATATTACTATGGAACTTTTGACTCAAAGAAACTTAATTACAGTGCTAATTACTTGAGATCGTTATGCAGTATTCTTTCTAGTCTTGTTATCTTATAGCTGCCATTCTGTTTTTAATTTGGCGTAAAAAAGTTCTACCAAGTCTAGATTTATATTTGTAAGTATCCTCATTTTCTCTTATCCTTTATACGCATCGAATCAAAGGTAGATTATAAGTATTAACAAAATGTTTTTTTCATTCCTTAGGGTACTGAAAGGGTAATACTTATAGGCGAATTTATATATTTAACAATATCCTCTATATATTAAAATAAATGACCTGAAACGTTTAAATTATAAGAGCAAGTATATAGAGATGCGCTTAATAACTTTCTCTTTCTTCTATGGATTTGTAACAATATCAGTCAAAGTGATGTGGGTTCCTTTTTGCCAAAGTACACTGTTTTTGCAATTATAGTATAATAATGCTTAAGTGACAATAACAAAAGCCACAAAAATATACTTTTTGAAATGACGGTACTGCTAAAAAAACTATCGCACTCTAAATTTGTTAATGTTTTGTAATATCATGTAAAGAAAAAATGACAAATGAAAGGTTATTGTTCACGTGGTATGTTATCTAAATCATTTTACAACTTTGCAAAGTTGCATCAGCATTCACGAGATAATACGATTTGTTTTATGACAATTGCTGAATCTTCGAAAAGCGTTTGACTTTAGTTTCATGATTTACCCATATACCAAATAATTTTGTCATCACTTTTTGCACTTTCAGTTTTACACGGTTTAATCTTTAACAGTGTTGTTTTATAAAATATATAAATGTAATTGCTAATAGTTGTTCAGAGATCACTTTCTAGTGATCAATGTAAACCCTTGAACCACTGTTCCTAACTTCTTACATACTTTCAAAGCTATGCGTACTTTGGTTTTTGTCTTTTGACCAAAAATTAACCGTTATGTAAAAGCAACATGCTTCTATATTCATGCTTTATTTCATAAAAAATTTGGAAACGTATTTTAAGGTAAAGTATTATGAAGGGAACTTTAATTTGTACATTGCAAACGGCGCTTACAAAACATGTAAATGTCCAAAGTTTTTTGTTTTTTTTCAATTTTTTTTTTCTCATCTGGAGGCATGAACGTTTAAATGGTCAAAAGTCGATTATTACAATATAAAAGTGAACACCCGGCTGAATTTCACCCGGCTGTATGATTTTAAGTGAAATACAAATAATGTAACATTTCGATCTTTTTGCAAATAGAATTAGATTTCATGCTCCTTAAAAGAAAGAAGTAAAAAACAATTATTTACAAAAGACGTCCTAACGTATTTCGTCCATAATCTATAAATATTTCCCGAACTTTCTCTAATGATCTGTTAGAATTAATTAGGTATGGTTGATCTGAAATCTAAAAGTATAGTCTGTTTTTTAGCTTCCAGACTTGGCAACATTACTTTTAAAACGTTTGACACAAAGAAAATTAATAACGATGTTGATTATTTAGATCATTACGCAAACTTTTTCTTGAGTTGTTTGAAAACTGCCAAACTATGATGTATTTTAGTGTTGAATGTTTCAAGAGATTCGGGTATTTTTTGTTTAATGACGATAGGTTATGGTACATTTTTTCCTAAAATTGTCATATATCATTCGGAATATGTCAGTAGCTTGATATGTAGGCATGTAAAAATTAATTTAAAATAAATGTATCATTAACTTAAAGTTATATTTGATTTTATGATATATTTTGTATATAGAAATTTCAGATTATTATAACAACTTATTGTTATCATAACTTAGATAAAAGAAAGGAAATATTTCGTGAACAAGTGATCAATATTAGTACATTATTTTTTTTGTAAAATTTTATAATGAACTGTAAATGCGCTCAAACCCTACATTTATTATGCCTCTCAAAATCAGAGTTATTACTTGTACCTTGATCATATGAATTGTTTACGTATCATCTTCCGCCTGATACACTATCCTAGTACATGTTTATTTACTGTGATTTAATGTTATATTTGCAAATTTATATATAACATTTGTATAACTTAAAATAAGTTTTGATAGTTGTACTCGTATCTGCATGCAATGAAAAAAGTAACTCTGTCTATAAACATAATATACAATGTAATCTGCCCTGTCCAATGTTTTTTTTTACCTTATAATCAATATAATCTCAATTAAATAATGTTTGAACAGATGATTTGATTGAAAAATCATCTAAACAAACGAATAAATTTTAAAAAACAAATGGTTTTAATTTTCTTTTGTCCGTAACTAAATTTAGTCATCAAGTTTGCAACTTTTATGATCCCAAGAAGACCATGTTTTAAACTTGACTGACTTTGTTCAACTGAATTATCTTCACATTTTTATGATTTTTGTTATCTAACTTTAATTATTATTTACCAAAACACCTTCATACTTTTTCATCCTTTTTCACCCATTTTATAGAAATCTCAAATATTCGTTTGCAGATGGTAAGAATTAGATACCTGGAAACACCTGCTTGGACGTTTTATTGTTTTGCGTATACTGTCTGGAATTCATTAGTGTTTACTGTTAATAAAAATACAGTTTCATCGATTTCATTTCAAGTTAAAAAAACTTTGTTACCCTGTCTTTGCTTTTTACTTTTCCTTAATTCAGCCTGTATATTTTTACACATGTACTTAAGCCGAACTGGATTTTAAATTAAATGCATGCGGTTATGAAACTCTTTGGTCTCTTGAGTTGTTAATGTCTAGAGTTTTATTTCTTGATAATATTGTCTTAACTAATTAAAACTTCAATCATTGAAATAGAAAGTGCAACGGAAGTTCTGATTTATCATTGCAAAGAAATGTTTAACATGAAAGGTTGTGTTTAACGAAACTAATTTAGGTAGATATACTATGAAATACATAAAAATATCAAACCTTAGCTGATGTAACCTGTGTGATATGTTTTGTATGTGGGCATCATCTTCAAAGTGAAATATTTATGGTATCTGAAGAACATTATGTTATCCCAGAACACTATAGTGAGTGATAATCATTTTAAAAAATGACATATATTTTTGAAGGATATAATGAAATATTGCGCAAACGTAGTGTTAACAACTAGTTTTTTTTTATTGTGTGTGAATAAGTCATTCGCAATACTTTTGTGTTGGAATGATGAATACATTATTCGAAGAATAAAAGGCACTTCAGTTGCATAAACATAAGACAGATACATAATAATATAAAAATATTCATACCATTCCTTTAATGTTTATTGTCTTTTGTGAATCTCTGGCAAATATTTTTTTAATATCCAATGGATATCGTCTATCTATCGTATCCAATCAGAGAGCGTTCAACAATGCAAGACTTTTGTAACAGAAGTTGTTAGAATAACCTTCAAATAGTACAATGTTACAAGATAATCGATGATATGTCAGAATATAATATTTTATATAACAATTTTATCATACATAATAATAAATAAGTCTTTGTCTGGCAGGCTTTATTTTCAGCATATCCTAAACATTTATGTTTAATACTGGCGCTTAGATAATTGTCAATTTTTTCTATATATATATATTTCAATTAGATAACATTTTTCATATCCGGCACACTAACAGCAGAACATTTAATTCACATAATCTTCATGCGTTCAATTTTTAAAATCTTAATTGCCCATCATATTTTATAAAATATACTCTTCTTTTATTTTCAATTGCATTAATTGTTAAATGCAGGAAATAACAGGTGGACGTAAGATATAAAATACCGCTATTTTCTAAATCCGTATCATCATTTAAAATTAACAAATTCTTATCTTATCTTATTGATTATCTTCGATATCAAAATCAAGAAGTCTTTAAACAGATGCTTCAGTCATAACTTGTTGTGAAACATCCCATTATCTCCGTGCAATGTGATGTTAGTTTTTCCATTTAAAAAAAGTGTTTTTTTCTTTGTTTTTTTGAATGTCAAATTAAAGTCTAAAGTAATTGTTCCATTAAAACGCGAACCAAACAGAAACTTCCATGAACCGTTCATGTCAAAATATGAAATACGCATTTAGAATTAAAAAAAAATAATCCGGGATAAATAAAGCAGACAAACACTATTACACTTTGTAATACATTGTAGTTTTAACTTTAGATAATATTTTCGTGTAAAACCAGAACTATCCTAAAAGTAATTAAACCTGATTGGTTCTCATAGCTTCAAATTCCTTTTCTGTCTGAAATGAGGTACACATTTTGATATGATGCATGGTGGCACTACTTGTGTCTCAAATATATGTTTATCAGATTAATGACGTTTCTGAGATAAATGAAGTTTGTCAAGTAAATGACGTTTATCTGATAAATCAAACAGTGTGATATTTTGACTTAATTGTTGTTAAGAGGACATCTTGTTTTATGCTTTTTACATTTTTTTTAATTATTTCATAGCTGTTAGTCATCAGCAATTTTTGATGATTTCGAAAACTTCCCTTTGTGTTTAAAAACAAATGCATTCATTCAAGTTTGTTTTCATGATTAAAATGACAACTATTTGGTATGTGTAATAAAACTTTCTGAAAATACGAAAATATGAAATTTCGAAATTATTTTTTGATGATTTTTTTTATCAGACAGTAAGTTGAAAAATGAACACAATGCACCCTTTGATTTTACAGGTATTCAATATAGAACATACTAAACAACAGCCAAAACACGAAACCATTGTAATACCTGTCACATGCAATTCATAACAAAAAAAAAAGGCTTATCAGATATTATATAACACTACATAATATTTTTTTAATATTCTAATGTAATTTAAGCACATTATTACATTTCCGATTTGTTTATATATTAATGCGTCTGAATTCCTTCATATGAGATGATATCAACATTTTCGGCGGAATGGAATTACAGTGCCTCTGATATATCTAGCAAGTACACAAACAAAAGAAGTATTGCAAAGACTAACGAATGAATAAATATACATTGCATTTTTAAAAGATTTGAATCCGGTGCTAGTGGGCTTGACAGTAGCTTGAACTTACTACTGCTGTAACTTGTAACATTTCCAGTTTTACCATTCTTTTACACGCCTTTTTAAAAAGTTATCCGCATAAACCAATTTCAAAATGTGTAGCATAATTTGTTGTAGAAAAACATTTGATATGCGTTAAATTCAATAATAAAAATAAATGGCCATTTTTTATTGAAATCAATTTTGCTCAAGTTGATATATTCTTTCCCAAAATATTTCATAACATGAAAGGTAAGCAAGACATCTACCTACCTTAAGAAAAAAGAGAATATTTGATGTTTTTTATCGTATGTGGTGATATCTGTAGTTTTTGTAGATATATAAAATATATATATAATGACAGAAATGCCTTTTCTCTGAACAAATTGTGCGTTGAAATGGCAGTAAACAACACTATTGATAAGAAAGCTTACATTATGACAATACAAGCGCATCAAGTTATAGCCAAATTTGAAAAAGGCTACACTAAAAATTGCAATTTCTTATTTCGTTTTGTTTACATGAAGAATATGAAAAAAAGGAATGGTTCGAAATAGCATTTATATTTTTATAATTGTTATTGATAGGGAATAATGCGCAATTCGTTTAGCACCCTGTGAAATTGAGTTTCTAATTTTAAAGGAAAAAAACAAGCAACCACCAACTAATACATAATACGGAAGTAAGTACTCAAGAAACATCAAATTTATAAATACTAAATCTCAAACACGGTGCCCCGGTAACCGTAGCTAGCAACCACCAACTAATACATAATACGGAAGTAAGTACTCAAGAAACATCAAATTTATAAATACTAAATCTCAAACACGGTGCCCCGGTAACCGTAGCTAGCAACCACCAACTAATACATAATACGGAAGTAAGTACTCAAGAAACATCAAATTTATAAATACTAAATCTCAAACACGGTGCCCCGGTAACCGTAGCTAGCAACCACCAACTAATACATAATACGGAAGTAAGTACTCAAGAAACATCTAATTTATAAATACTAAATCTCAAACACGGTGCCCCGGTAACCGTAGCTAGCAACCACCAACTAATACATAATACGGAAGTAAGTTCTTAAGAAACATCTGATTTATAAATAGTAAATCTCAAACGCGGTGCCCCAGTAACCGTAACTTTGTTACCTGCCATCTTTGAAAAACAATCACCAAAAATAGAAGAGCGGGAAAATGTCAGAACGTGTCGGAATCGTTAGGTTTATGTTTAAATCTGCTTAAAAAAATACACTCAAAAACTTGACTCGGTAAATAAACATTTTTGTTTTTGTGAACGTGTGTGGCCGACGTTAGCTTAGTATGTATGTTATCAAAAGCAAATAGAAATAAAGATTCTTAAAATAAAAAGAAGATAAGATTTAAAGAAGAAATTCAAGTTTTACTTTTATATGTTTTCAATTGACATCTAACATTTGATCTTATTAATAAATCCAAGTCAAAAAGGTATTGAATGTTACAAATTTTTACAAAACAACCTTTGAACTGATAGATACACGATTTTATTACAATGATAGATTGATTTTCTTCAGTATAAGTCACAGCTTGATTATTATTGACAGTAATGTAAAATATTATGATCAAATCGAAAGGAGGTTTGTCATTGCTATCATTAGAACATGTTTTGTTAATTTTAGACTTTTATTTGACGATGGTTGTTTGATATATTCCTGGATTTTTGCTGTTAGATATCACTGGATATAAAATCAAGCTTCAATTGTTTTTAAATACATTTTTGCACACACAAAAAAATTGAAAGGATTTTATAACATGTCTACCTACAACAAATGTCTACACCATGGAACAATTTATGGATCAGTCCATAAAATTGCATTTATTTGGTAGATAAAAATGTTCATTGAACATGTCTAGAACATCAAAATCCGCATGAATATGTTCATGTAATTTGATGCAATGCTGTCATTATTTCTTGAAAAAAAGCTATATCATATGAAAATTGCAGACTTTGTTTGATTGAGTCTATTCATGAGAGACTATTGAAAAATGTAACATCTTACACGTGCTCTAGAATAATAAGAATTTAATCTTTAACACTTTCGTGTTTGGAATGAACAGAAAAGTAAAATAACACTGGAGTGATGTACAACACTTAAATTATTAAATTATGAGACATGAAAATTATAATTTTATACCTTAGTTATTACGTTATATAATCATAAAAAGAGATACATACCATGTGTCCTTTCATATAGGTTAACGTTTGTAGCTACGCCCTCGTGATATAATTCCCCACATCCGAACTCCAAACAGTGATTTTATTGAGTTTGGGATAAATAATTAATAATTATTCCATGAATATATTTGCACAAGAAGACAAATTTATTAGGATCATATCAACATATTTATTATTTCAGTCAACTGGTGTCATGAAACAATTAATACTATGTCTCATGTAAATCAACAAAAATTTAAACTATCGTAAATAACCCTTTTTCGTTGTTTTTTAATATATTTACACGCAAAAGCTAAATATGCTATTTATTTGAATATTTGTATTTTTCACTATAAACATACTACACATTTAAGAATCAGAAACCTGAAAACCCAGTTTTTAATGTTGCATATGGTAGATCCAGGTTTATTATTGTAACGTAAAAAGAAAGTCTTTGAACAAATTTGCATCGTATTGTTAGGTTTATTATTTTGTCATTGCATTGATAAATACCAGATTAGTTTTTAATACAAGCCTGCGTCTAAGATGAAATTTTAGAAAAGAAAATCACATGCCGTCGAACTGTCGTATCCTTTCATGTGTCCTTTCATATGAGTTGTAGAAGCATGTAGTGAAACAAAAATGTATTGCAATGAAATCATGCACCTTTGAAAAAATTGTGGTGGGGTCATGTATTCAATGTTAATCATTTAGCAAATGTTTACTAGAGCCATTTTACGACGATGCCTCATAATTAGATTATATTTGCTTTCAAATAGGTTAAAATTAATGTTAACTTAAATAAATCATACTCATGGTTGGATAACATATTTTACTTCTTGCATAATACATGTAACTTTTAATATTTTCTCGAGAGAGTATATTATTTGCAAAATATTTTTGTCTACAAGGTACATCTTTACATTTTTTCTTTTTCAGAAAAAAAAACAGACACGAAAAAATGTTTTTTAGATTTAGTTATTATGTATTAATTCAATGCAAAACAGTTTTTTTTTCCAACAAAGTTACTGTTACAACAAATGCATAATAAAAAGTATTTTTGCAAATGATATTAATCGTTCCCCTGTCGATATATTTCACTTATTTTAATGGCAGAATAACATTTTCTTTACCTAGTATTATATTATACCTTTCTTTGTAACATCGGCATGTTTTTTTTCTTCTGTTTTTCTTTTGCACTATGATGAGAATAAAACGCTAGATAAAAAGTATATATTACCACGCTTGATTGACATTTACTAGGCAATGTAATAAAACCCGTTTTAATGCACTAATCTTTGACATAAAGAATTTAAAAAATTCAAAACTACTTAAAACATGAAGAGTAAATATTTCTAATCATAGACAATCGCCTCATTCTTAGTGTTCTTATTTTGTAATCATATACCCGTATACAACAGATTATTGTTTGAAGACACTTTAATTTGTTCCGAAAAGTTAAAAGTTTGAAAACTAACACTAACAAATTATGTAAAAGAAGAACGGCAATATAATTGATAAATGATAATTGATACATGCATACATGTAAATATGTTACGTTTATTTTCGTATATTTAAAATGTTGATAAACAAGGTTTACAAATATCAATTATATAGAAATTCCTTCGTTTATTTCTGGAATAAAACAAATGTCTTCTGTCTTATATGTTTATGATGTTTATAAACAATTTCAATTGTTTTTATATTTAAATTAAATGTCAATTAAATTACTGTTTTATAAAATAATAAATAACCACTATATAGTTCATAAATAGCTCGATAGATTTTTCAACAACCAGGATACTTAGATCAACAGCTGATTCATTTATTTCATTAATTTTGTTTAATGTTATAATGTAAATAATGGCGAGTCATGCCAAGGCGCTGAATTATGATCAAAATGAAACGCTCTTATTATATATAATAATCATAGATTTTAAATTGAAATTAATGTCAGGTGTAATAAATAATGCAGTATTTGAACGTCTTATTTTTGCAATATGATTTGAATTCATTGCCCAGTACTGGTACTGTCACCATTTTGCTTTGAAACAGTAATAAGGAAAACATGAATTCTTAGCTCCATGGAAAAATAGTCTAGTACATAAGATCAAAGTTACTCTGAAATACCTTATTACTAATGGTGCCTTTACATTTATCAAACATACGAGTATAAGAAGAAAGTGCCATTATCTATGAATAATGGCAAATGATTTTTTAAAACTGAAATTCTGGACAATTTTCATTTCTCATTGGTTTAAACTCGATTGCGATTCAAGTCCTTGCAACTTATTTAATCACTTTCGAGTCCGCTCTTGAAACCAACCAGTACAAGTGTCCTATAATGAAAAATGGTCGTGACCTGATTAAGTCTCGAACCCATGATCACTGCGTTGAGAGGCAGACATGATACTAACCACTAGGCCACCGCTCTCCTTTCTCATTCATCATACTACAGCAACAATTTATAAGATATATAAAAAACAAATAATTAATCAGTTGTTTTACTTTGTTTACATTCTCATACATAATCAGTATTTTCAGAGTTTACTCTTAACAGAAAAAAAGATAAATAGACATTTCCCTATAAAAGCAAGACAATTATAATTGAAAAATGCAGAAGAAAGTTACGGGTTCAAGAAAGCTATTACCATTGTACTTGCTCTCTATAAATGAAATAATACAAAATCAATTAACAATGCTTTCATTAATAACATCTACAAATAAAATGTGTTGGATTCAGACATGTTATATCAGTTTGAAGTTTAAAACAGCAAAATGCTGGCAAATCAAAATATACAGCAAAGAAAATAGTGTTAAAGTTCACAAACTCTGCTACGAAAAGCACACGTGTTTCAAATATGTAGACAGACATGTGGGAGGTATCACGTGACCATGGAGACCTACCACTGAATATTCCGTTTCTGATTGATACGCACATGTGCTGAGTCGAAGACACAAAGTGTTGGTTTTCTAAGAAAAATGAAGTTCATTTGGTAAAATGAGTTAATAAAAGTATGTATACGCTTATAAAGACTTATTTCTCAAATTCTTTTCTGAAAAAATTATTTTTTGGAGCATTAGTTTTAACTGTACGCTATATGAAACACTACAATTCATACTTACTCTGAAGAACAATAATATAAACACCCCTTAAAATTAAACGAAAGTATCCGTTTTAAACGAAAAGATAAAAACTCAATATTTATTAACAAAGTAAGCATGCTGACAGCAAAACAATAAAACATACCAATAGTAAAACCGTAGAAACGCCTCAAACCGTCGGCATCAATTTTGATATTTCAATCATAAGTATTATTTACTCGTACTTTGATCAAAAGGTTAAAACACATATTAAGCTTGGAGCAATGTTAACCATTTGTTCCAAAAAATAATTATAATATTCAAAATCGAAAGGTAAACTCATTTCTTTCTTGAATTTCATATCTCATCAAAATTATAGATTTCAAAGATAATATTCACCATAGTCATTTCATATGCCCTTTTGAATATTTTTAATTGATGGAAATAAAAGAAATGGCAAAAAACTCACTGCTCACTAAAGTATTACTTGATTAGATAAATTATAATTTTGATACGAACTATTTTAACTTTGCCGTCCTGTTTTGCAATATCATGTTCTACAGAGATGTCTTACTTTCGTGTGAGTGTCTTTTACTAGATGAGAAGGCTTTCTTCGTGGGAAGGATTTCTCTCTAGATGGGAAGGCGTTCTTCACTTCAGTGTCATTATATTTTGTCTGGTCCATCGGAATCATTGATTCCAGCAGTTTTAATTGTTGAAAAATTGAGTACCACTCAAGCCACACTATAGGGCGTGAGGGTTGTTGCACTTTTTCATTATCCCTTGCTTTATAATAGACATTCTAAAAAAGCATTACACTCTAAATACCATGTATTCTTGGCCATGATTTTGCACCGGCAGAATTTAGCATAGAAATTGGAATCTCTACAATACCTGTTGCCTGCAATATTTAACATGACGGGCTAATCTGATAAGATATGACAGTGTGTAATAATTTATATGAATCTAATCTTTTGGGAAGATTATTCGCACGTCTGCGTCCACAAATACAATTATCTATCCAATTGTTTTGATACAGGTGTGTGTGACTTATAACGCCCATAAATGTCCTCTTATCTTACACAAACGCATTTAAATACCTTCATGGAAGCTGATATATGTTTTATTACAGCCAAAAAGAAATAATAATGCGCACATTTATCTGATTGTTGATGAAGGCAATGAAGAAATAAGTCTTATCACGATGCATGGACTAAAGCGTAAACATAAAACTGAAATGTTCACACACCTAAGAATACAATATAAAAATCCATATCTGAAATGCTTTTAGTTCGCTTATTTTCTAAATATACATTAATTACATGAACGATTGATAAGGATTTTGAAATGAACCAAACACAATAATGACATATGTAAAGAGTTAAAATTACTTTAAATTACGAAAGTTATATCCATAATATGTTTCCCTTTTTCTATTTTCGATCTACTGTCGTTAATTATTGAATATGATAATTAGATACAAGTATATGCAATATGGCAGAAACCATACGGATGGTAAATATTCCAAATAGAGACATAGATTTACGGAGGATATGAATTATTCAAGATACTATTTGATGTTGGATTGATAAATGAATAGTTAACTGAATACAATAATTAAGAGGTAACCAAATATAAAATCATGTAGACTGTTATAATGGACAATAACGTTTTCGAAATTAATCTCGGTGGACGAAACAAAGGTATAAATGAGTAAATCGTACAATTGTCTGCTGTGTTAATTTGATTTAATTATGATATAAGTATCATCAAAGAAGGTAATGGATAAAGATAAAACTCTTGCAAGATCCATTTTACCAACACTGCATTTAAAAGGCATGTCAAATGTGTGATTCTTAAAATTTCATTGAATGAATGGAATTACAAACTATGTTAAAACAAAACAAAGTAGAACACTATGTAAGAATGAGAATAACACTGGTACCACTGGTACCATGAAGTAAAATAGAGAAAACCGGAACCCCAAAGAACGCCAAAAACGACAAAATTGAAAATGTTGCACGCCCTCTAGCACCGGTTTAAGCAGAATTCAACATTTAACAATAAAGTGGCGAAACATTGAATTAAGAAGCATCCACAGATGCGTTCATGCGGCGGTTACAATGGAACCTTCAATGTGACATTGTCGTGTCATTTCAAAAGCGGCGTATGGGTCCCAAGGTTAAAGAAAACGATCATGCAAACTGTGTTTGATTGATTTTGTTAAAAAGAGACCCACCAAATTGAGCAGAATTCATATGGTTGTAATAGATGGAGTTGATATATATTTCAGGATTGAGGTCGTGCTAGGTCAGGTCGTACTAGGTCAATAACGTTTTGAAGCACATGATTCGATAAATTATTTTCAAATATAAGTGTTGTATTTGTATAATGACAATTATATCTAAGGGTAATGGAAAAGAAGATTTTACCCCATTTTTTATTATATCTTATCTTAAATATCATGTTGCTATAATTGTAAAAAAAAACAATGATAGAAAACTGATTACTTCAAAACTAACATTCTACCTGTGAAAATGCCTCTTTCTTTATGTTTTTAATCCAACGGTGTATACTATTTTAATATATATTTATTATTATTATTTCGCATATATTTATATGAAAATTTGGTTTCAAATTTACGAACATAAGAATTGAATTTAATTGGTCTTTCAATCAATAAAAGGTGCATACTCTAGTAACCTTAGCCGCAATAAAACATTGTCTGTAATAAATTGATTTTAGCTTTTCGCATTTTTCACCTGCAATTTGCTACCCTTTCATTCACAATTTATTTATTGATGTTGAAATGTGGTTTATTTAACCGTCTTGATAAAATGTGTATGAAACTACATTTGATTGGCATTTACTAATAGATGTTCTTAATCTGTGAGCAATAAACCTTAAAATGTTAAAACTTCTTGAACTATGTTAAGAATAGATAAAAAAGTCAAAAGTCATATTTATCATAATACATGTATCATGTCACGAGTTTTGACTGCCCATCCTTGTGTAAACTTTAAGATACTTAAATATTTTGCCTAAGAATGATTAAATAACATACCAACGTCCTATCATCACATTTGCATTTGCTTTTGATTTATTTAGTCATAAGATTTAATATCGTATTTGCAGAAAAAAACAACCTTCAGTTTCTTTTGGAGAAAAATCGGCTATAACCAGCGGTATTGGAGCAAAGCCGAAGTTCTTTGGAAGAGTTTCTAAATCTGACGCCCAAAAACAGATTTTATTTCTCGCTATTATAAAAGTTAAGCATACGACAAAATAATGTGTTAAACGTCGTATAATTCCTCGAGAAAGTGTTTATTTCGTTGCTTTAACTATCTAACATGAAAATAGCGATACAAAAGATTTTAATCAAAATGATGCATGTGAATTTGTTACATAAAATGATCTTAACATGACACCGTATTAAACTATTTAAACAATTATTTTGATATCTAACACAGTACATGTATGTTATTTGTAGATGCTTGAATCGCTTTGTCTCACCTTTGAATACAGGGAGAACATAAGCTTCTTTGAGAAACTTGGAAGTGATCACTAATACTATATACAGGAATGGACATACGTATAATATCAAGTGCCATTTTTTTCTGTATCATATCTCTTCAAGAAGCAATGGTGCAATAGTGCAATATTTAAAAAAAACATTCGCACTATGTGCTGTTTCAATAGAAATGATTTTTGGACCCAATCTTATCAATTTCATCTCAAAAAGTCCATACCAATACACGCTCATGAAACAAACTATTTAAAATGATACTTTTTCGTGAGGTTGTTTTTAATTGAGCAAATGATATAAAATTTCGTACATTTTTTTCTTAATAGATTTTATTGCAGATGTGTGTTCAAATTATAAACAGTACGTGTAAGTAAAAAAGAACATCAATATTTCTTTATATTGTCAAACTGCATTTAAGAATAAACCATTTTAAGACATTGTTAAATGACCAGAATATTGCCTGCACCATTTTGATGCTTTATGTTTGAAATGTGTTTTAAAATTGGATCATAATCAAATTGAGTTACACCAAATCCATCAGAGAAAAATGGCACAATTTCAAAAACAATGATAAAACTGCAGGCAATTTATAATCAAATTAAAATATATGCCTGAAACTCGTTAAAATGTGCAAAAAGAAGTACTGTTCAAAAACACATCAGTCATTTTAATTGACTTTGAATTGCTTTTGAAACAATTTTATTACCAAATTAGCGAGTTATTTTGAGTGTTTTATTTGTTGGTATTCCTAAGTAGAAAGACACTATAAATGTAAAGAAGTAAGCTTTCATAGTGTGATATATTTTTGTATAATCAATCTTTCAAACATTTAACTTGTTTCCGACTAATACTTCTGCAAAAACAACAAGAACCAAAGACATCAAGTATTTTAGTATTATAGATTCACGTTCGGTTTGAAAATAGCGTTTTTTATTTAAGAAGCTATCAGAAATATAACAAAACATTTTCCAATATATGAATATCACACTTACATTTAATTACATAAAAATAAATTGAAAATACAATACAGTAAGTTGTAAATGATAAAAAATCGAGAAGTATGTTCACGGAATGTAAGCAAACACTACATGCCATCCTTATTATTCAGCCCTACAGGACCGTCTATGACAGTCACCCAGTGAGAAATTTACTAAAGCTTTGAAACATGTATAGTCATTCAAGTTCATAATATACATGTATACCAGAAGCTAAAAATGTTTCAGTCCTAAAAATATGTATAGATTATACAAGATGACAAAACATCTGCTAATCATGAATTGTACGAACCTCAGCCAAAAACCGCTTCACATAGCCGACTTTGATTCTGATAATAATATACTTTGATTAAAAGGTTAAGAATACTTTCATACTTTCTGGCTAAAATTCAAGTGCATTTTTAACATTTTTGCAGAAACTGATATGTTTCAAAGAAATATGTATCAATTTATCTCAGTTATTTATATCTTTATCATTTTCTTTTTTCAAAATAAGAAACAAATTGGTTCAGTAAGTTCATTTGTAACCACCAAGCCTAGATTTCGCTAAACATACGGAGATTTGTATTTTACTTCTAAGTCTGATTTTAAGCATAAAAAATAAATGGTAATTGTTTTCAGACAAGGATGACAATCACACTGAATAGAAAGTATGAAGACGAAAAGTGTGATTAACCCTGAATAACATCTGTCTAATACAACAGACAATTACTTAAATGCTCAAGCGGTATACTAATGTTTGAAATGTAAAACGTGTTAGTGAGGGTCGAACATGTTCTTTAAAAACTTGATAAAGACATGCACGTGTTTTAAAAGGGAAGAAGAGACGGATCGAAAATAAGATAAGATATATGTATAATAACGATAAATCTAATAATTATATTTTGGTAACATTTCAAATTACAATATATCCGTTTCGTTTATATATCTCGAAAAATATAAAGACAAAAATGCAATCGTTGTCATATATTAATATTTTTTTTTAATTCAATTAACTTTATTGACTTGCTCTTGGAATGATAAGTTAATTCCTGAATAATTTTGTTTAAATTAACTTTAGGATACGTGGTATTTTTTAAAATAAACAAAGTGTCAAGATTGCGATTGTTTTGAATTCTAATAAATAATAAATGAAATGTTATTGTGTTAATTGAAAAGTTAATAAAACATGATACAAACAAATAATCACACCTGATTTGTTCCATCAATGTAACAGAATTATAATGTAAACTAATATGTGAAATAGTTATTTCTAACAATTGAATGATGACAAAACAACATAATTATTTAGATGTCAAGTTAGATTTTTTAGCAGAAATAAGACATAGACAAAAATATATAATTTTCATTAAAATATCAAGTTGAATGAAAACCAAATATATCAAATAAAAAAACTAAATTATATGATCTTTTTAATTTACACGATTTTAATCGTTTTATGATGAATTTGTTTTCAATTTGCCATTAATTGTGTTTATAATTGTGAAAATACAATAAAATCAGCAAATGTATTGGCTTACATGTTAAACCAGTACTTAAATAAAATTATAACCCCTTCGTCTTGGGCAGTAGTTTTATATGTATTGCTCTTCTTTTGACAAATTCGTTTGGTAAAGCTTACACACATCTCATATTATATCATTAAATAATTCCTAACTGGTTAAAAAGACACAAGTTTTTTTAAATCACACATAACAGCAATAGCAATGGTATTAAAACAATAATCATAAAAAAACCATTGTTAACACGTTTTTGAAAAAAAGACCAAGAAAACATTTGTTAGTTAAACCCCAGAGCGTTTGAGAAATCTTTTGCAAAAAGAACAGTACGTTCTTTTGAAAACTACACATAACCATAATAGAGACTGTATAGCATAATAAAGTATCTCAACTTTTTTTAGAAATGTTGTGTCAATGATTGGCATAATTAATCACATACAATTGAGATACAATTAAGTATTTGGTCTGGAAATAAAAGCAAGTCAACCTTTACTTTTATATTATATGGTAAAGAATTTTAATAATTATGTTATAATACGATTTTAAATATCTAATTGTACAGTAAAATCAACAGTTCTCGTCAATTATTTGGAATGCTTGTTTATCGCTTCCAACTACTCAAAAGTCCTGCGCAAAGGTGGCTTAGTGTCATTCAACGTTGGTAAAAATATCTACGTATAAGCCGTATTTCAAAGTTCTTCGTTAGTGACAATACAGTATTTCCCTTCCAATTTTGAAGAGGCTTATTGCTTAATTAAATGTGAATTTAGATCTGAAAAAAATTATAATACTGAGCTCCTTCCTGTTCATCTAGTCTTGTACAGCATTTCCTTTTTGTGTTTTTGTTTGAATATAAACTAAGAAAAATGATAACATTAACAAAGATAATGCTTATTTGTTTTCGTTTGGTTCCAGATTAAAGCAACTGACATTTTCTTTTGCCAAACATTCATGGTAATAAATTTAATTGGTTCGTTTTGTATTTGTCACAATACATTGTGACTTATGCCAAAGAACTTCTGAAGTCAAAGCAATTTGATAAAATGAAGGAAATGAAAAAGCAAATACAATCTGGCAAAACACAGCATACAACAAAGAAAATAATGTTAAAGTTCATAAACTTTTCTTACAAACGCACACGTGTTTTAGATATGAATACAGACATGCTGGTGGTATCACATGGCCGTGGATACATAGTAAAGAATTTTCCGTTTCTGACCGACATGCACATATGTTTTAAAAATGTGCTCAATTTTCTTCCTTAAAATTTATAAAACTCACTAGATATACAATTATTCACAGTGTTTACTCAAAATATAACTTAATTTGAAACGAAAGAAACCAAAACAAATCTTCATCTAAAGTATTTGCCTATTGATTAATTTCACTTTCAAATTATAATGCTACTGAACCAAAGACAAAATGCGACAAATGACCAGTGGACTTAATTAGAGACATTTAAACCACGAATAAAGAGTGTTATCAGCCAATCATATGTATGTAGTCTTGCCTTACTGTCAGTTAAATGAATTTTACATATTCATGCCTAAAATTCTTAAAATATTTACAATACAGTTTATTCCTAATTCACAATATAGCAACATTTTTATGTAAATTTGACGGGATAAGTAATTTAAAGAATTGAATGCTGTGTAACACCGCACTTTGGGGTCCAACGCACTTTGGGGTCAAAATCGAGAATTTGACCACAAAGTGCGTTATTATGCTACATATCAACGCACTTTGTGTTCAAAAGTTCTGAAGGTGTCAACTGAGTTCTGCTTAAATACTGAGTTCTGACTTATTTTCGATCTGCGACATTGAAATATTTGAGGTGGAGTTCAAGATGGCTGTTTGATGATTAACTGATAAAAGTTTCATTAATTTTACCACTTGAAATATCTAAAATTGTGTCCATATAACAAATTACTCTAATACATAAATTGTTAATGTATCCTAAAATTGAAAGATGCTGCGAAAAATATCCTGTTCTGTCAGTCATTTACTTGATAATTTTTAGTGCCATATTGAGCCCAATTTTAAATATGATAGGAATGAAATAAAGTTTTTTTCCAAAGAACTATAAGATACTCTATTGCAATGTTCTGGTGAAATATCCAGTTTCTAGACAAGATAATAAATAGTGATTTTTACAAATACATTATTAAGCTTATCAACACACTTAAGTTTTTTGTTAGCTTCGTAACAACCGTCTGCAAGAGCCTTCGAATGGGAAATCTTAGTACATACTTCTAAAGAAAGGGCAAACACGAAATTTTAATGTTTAAATAATAGTATCAGAGAAATTTAAGATACTTGTGACCTGAATAAAGTAGCGATAAATGTGGGAAAAAATGTCATAAAAGTAGCAAAATGTAAAAATTATAGTATTTGACTTCCATATAAAATACTCATTCACTATAACTGTACCCATTGCCAAAAAGCAACAGATGAAAAAGATGGTTCAGATAATTGGCCAATAAGTAACTTTTTGGATACCATTTGAGTACACCAAAATTTTAAAAAAAGCATAAGAAATACAAATAAAAGCACAATATGGGCCTTTAAAACGTTATTTCTATAATATCGGGGGGATCGGAACCCCATCATCCAGTCTGGATCCCCCCAAGTGAGAACTGTGCCTTTACATTATTGTATTTTCTGATCGCAGATCAGGAAATACAATCTCTGGCACAGCGCTTCACGACAAACCTAACAACAAGTAGTTCTCAAAACTACGGAAGCGTCCTGGTGCCAAATTCATAATGTTCTATAAAATAAACTCCTACGTAGGAGATAAAAAAAAAGCCTAATTAGGAGTTTATAACTCCTACGTAGGACTTATAAAGTCCTACGTAAGACTTTATAACTCCTACGTAGGACTTTATAAGTCCTACCTAGGACTTTGTAACTCCTACGTAGGACATTATAACTCCTACGTAGGAGATAAAAAAAGCCTAAGGAGTTTATAACTCCTACGTAGGACTTTTAAACTTCTACGTAGGACTTTATAACTCCTATGTAGGACTTTGTTAGTCCTACGTAGGATTTTATAACTCCTACGTAGGACTTTATAAGTCCTACGTTGGACTTTGTTACTCCTACGTAGGGTTTTATAACTCATACGTAGGAGATAAAAAAAAAGCCTATTTGGGAGTTTATAACTCCTATGTAGGACTTTTAAACTCCTACGTAGGACTTTTAAACTCCTACGTAGGACTTTATAACTTCTACGTAGGACTTTATAACTCCTACGTAGAAGATAAAAATATCCTAATTAGGAGTTTATAACTCCTACGTAGGGCTTTATAACTCCTACGTAGAGGAACACTTATAAATACCTACGTAGGAGTTATAAACTCCTAGGTAGGACTTTAAAGTACCTAATTAGGTTTTTTATCTCCTACGTAGGAGTTATAAAGTCCTATGTAGGAGTTTTAAACTCCTAATTAGGCTTTTTTAACTCCTACGTAGGAGTTTTAAAGTCCTACTTAAATAGTTTATGATATGTTTGTGTACTGCCTGTACGGACTACTACTTAAGGCAGGATCTACACCTAGTCAAGTTTTTAGATAAGCTAAATAAATGGCCATTTCAACATATACTCAGGGACAATTTTTACTGCAACGTCTTATTAAGATTTCCCAGAATTTGTACCTTTAACTATGCTAAGACTATTATATTTCTATAAAATGTATAAATAAAAATAAACGGGAAAATGATACAATTAGCTAGAAACAATGGAGTTAATGAAAGGTGTACATTCTTTTGAAATAAATGGAAAATGTGAGAAAAAATATATTTTGAGCTTATTAATTGATACAAATTCTTTATTTGATGGAAGTTCTTCACTCATTTAAAATCCTTATTGATTCTACAATGATTCAGGGCACATGTTTTGTGTATATTCAATACCTTGATTTTTGTTTTACCATTGGCTTTGACTACAATATATTATTAAAAACATCATGAGAATTCATTTTATTGATTGAATTTTTATGACCCCAAAGTGCGGTCGCTTGTCTGATGTTAAAAAATGCATATGTACCTGTTTAACGCACTTTGGGGTCAACATTGGACCCCAAAGTACGTAACGCACTTTGGGGTGGGACCCCAAAGTGCGTTTGACCCCAAAGTGCGGTGTTACAATGCTGATTGCCGAAGTTATACTTGTAGAACACTTGGCGGAGAGCACTGAATTTAGATATCATATTCATGTATTTTTAAGGATGACTCATACATGTATCAATTAAATTCCTTATGATTATTATTTCTGATACATATCAAGGTGTACAAAAGCTAAAACAGAGATATATAAATTCTATCAAACAACCAAAACGTTTACTTATCATCATTATCGACAACAGACAAAGAACAACTTCAAAAACTTGGCTTAGAATTTCATAATAGTATCACTTGATAAAATATACAGGAAATACATGTAACTGGCCAAAATTGAAGTGAATGATTCACGTTTTTGAAGATTTTTTAAAGAAGAAAAACATACAGGTTCGTCATATTTTTATAAAATTTTCCCTTTCAAAATAAGACGGGAAATGAGAACTGGAAGATAGAATTGAATTACATCTAGATAAAGAGGAGGATAATAATAATAGTTTCGTTCAGTAAGTTATAATAATATATAAATATTAATAAGAATTTCAATGACAGTTGGTCGCCAATTAATCAAATAATTAAAAATATGATATCTGCCCTAAATATTCCAAGTTAAA
This sequence comes from Ruditapes philippinarum, assembly GCF_026571515.1. NCBI lineage: Eukaryota > Metazoa > Mollusca > Bivalvia > Venerida > Veneridae > Ruditapes > Ruditapes philippinarum. The sequence goes on from NW_026864021.1 coordinate 69,447, forward strand.
TTATAAAATGGAAACAAAGATATAAAAGCCCTTCAGATAATTATAGTCATAATTATGCACATAATTATTATTTTCTTGTTGATATTTTTACTCTTTGAAAGTGTCTTTTTCAAAAGATAGTTATAAAACATTTTTTGAAGAAAAGTAACTGATTTTTTTTAAATATGACAGAAGCAACTGTTTGATTGTAACGGAGGCTTTTAACTTTATTCAGCGTTCATTTTACCAAAGTATGACGTCTTTCGTTCGTGTCGGCGTCAGTTATAGAAGATACTATATAAGCTTAAAGATCAACCAATCACTTTTGATTTATCAAAGTTCCGTTAAAGAATAATAATTGTTTAGTTGTTTTGCTTTGATGGTTTCATTTCTGCTGTGCGTTTTGTAAAGGATACATGTTATATTTTTTAATTACGAAACAGTATGTTTTGTTTTACTGTACAAACAAATGGTTGTTGTTTAATATTGGGTTTTTTTACATAAGTAATCAAAGATATTTACCATATGCACAGCATATTGCTAACTTTTACGCTTTTTTCTTGGCCTGGCTTGGTAGTTTTGCAAGAAATGTTGCCTGGGATTTATTCAATGACGTATAAACTAGATATCTACCTTGACAACGTCTCATAATTCATATGAACGTTATCTACGTCAAGATATTCCACACGTCTACGTCCAAAAATATCGTTTATTATCACTTGCTTATTATACAGGTGTGCGAAATAAAAGCATCTATAGATATCTATGGGTATTTAATTAATTCCCTTGTTAACCTCTGAAGAACTCTCATCTTGGATTTATCAGAACCATGATAGACAAGGACTTTTTAGACAAGGCCCATTTCGCCCATCTTCAGAGATGTTTGTTGCACACATGTCAGAGATTATTTATGTGTTGCATTAAAAATGGGCAATATTTTCATGTTTAAATAATATATGGTACATCCAATATTTTTTTCTTCACTTTATATCAATATATCGACACTGTTATTCGTTAATACTGTAAATAAATAACCGTTTTATTAATGTTAATACTTTGAATGACCTCGTGAGGAGATATTTTGTTAATTGCCAATGTTTCAATGATATTAACTATCTGTATGCAGTTTTCACTGGGTAAACTTGATTTTTAAAACATAACGTCGTAGATAAATAGGTGCGAGCACGTTTCAATGTATATTAATTATTTAGGTTCTGTATTTTTAAAAATAGATTTAAGATATATACATACATGTAAAGCGTTTAAAATAATTATGAAAAAATGAAGAAGTTAGTATTACAATTCACCGTTATTGAAACTCATGTTTCTCTTTTATTTATATACAAGTGCTTTAAAATAATTGTATATCCTTATTTTATCTATTTTCATGTGCATGCTAGCTTATATCTGTAAGAGCATATGTTTTTAAGTTTACATCTTCATTCAGCATCTTTATGATTCACAGAAACAAATATCAAATATTTGATGACTAATGCCTAGGTCACAAATAAAACGGGCGCCGTCCGATTAAACGATTTTTATAAAATCGGCAGATTTTTTGATGTCGTGGACGCCGGGCGATTTTAAATCTGATACCTTGCGTGGTCATGAATGAAACAGTTGTCGGGAGATTTTTTGCCGAATGGATTTTAGAGAAAGAATAGAACGGATCGGGCGGTTGCCGCCTGATGTCCGTACGGCGCCTGTGCGATTTAAAAGTGAACCGGACGGTTGCCGCGCGGGCGCCGGGCGACAATGACTTTACATTTAATGACATCCTTTATAAATCAGCCAGTTGTAATTATGCGAGCAAAGAAGTCAGCTGCCAAAGCGAAGGGGAAGGCCAAGGAGATGGTCCGTGTTGTTGACACCGAGTCACCAACGGCCAGTATCGAGTCCGTAGAAGGCAAAAATCAATCAGACATTCGCATGGACATTGAAGAAAAAAAATCCGGGTACCGGGCGATAATCGTTTGACTACTTGTCTCTATTCAGGCACCGGGCAGGGCCCGGCCGATGTCCGCCCGGACGCCTTTAAAATCGGACGGTGTTTTAGTAGAACAAAGAATCGCCCGATCAAAAAATCATCGCCCGGTCGCCGCCCGGCGACCGAGCGATGTCCGCTCGATGATATTTTATACTCAGTGACCCCAAAAAATATCGTCCGGCTGCCGTTAGCTTTTAGGTATTACTTAAAACTCGAAGGCGCCCGCCCGATGAGCAAAATTTTCACCTGCTGCCGTCCGATAGTCACTGCCGCCGGACGGACGCCGGCCGATTTTGCGATTTTTTGGGAGAAACAAACGCCGCCCGACGGCATTTTCTTATTTGTGACCTAGGCTTTAGTAATGTGCTATTACAAAGTACGAGAAAGACCATAAAGGGAGACGAACATTAAGATAAGATTTTATAGATAATATAGAAGGGTTACTTCCCATTATTTATCATTGCATTTAGTATCACTGTATTTAATTTTCATCATTTGTGGTTTGTTCATTGTCTTTAATGTTGCTAGTTTTTTATATTCAAATTTCTGTGACAAAGCAGTTATTTTAAGTTATTTATTACCCGTTACAGGAAGTAAAAGATTTCATACCCTGTTCGCTTTTATGTGTCAGGTGCGGAGTTATGAAACTTTCATCAATGTTTTAGATCAAAATTTATATTTAAAAAGCATAAACTCGTCTGTATTTAAAAGGAATAACTTTATAACTACACATTCAAAAGTCGGTTGATTTGTCTCAATGTTATGCCAGGTTTAGAAACATGTGGTTATACGTATGTAGATAATATGTATTGTTTTCTACTCAACACTGTTTTTAAGGAGGGATTTGCACTTTTCCCACGTCTAATTACCAGAAGTACATCATGAGGATTTGGTGCAATATTGTCTGAGAAACACTTCTTCCGTTGCAGTGATGCAATACCTTTCTTCATCCACTGCACGGATATACAATAAAACAAAACTGCAACCAAGCGAGGAAAACAATAGAGTACTTCCGTACGATATAAATACGTCTATACCAAACATATGTTACAATATAATCATGAATACAAATCTATTTCATTTAAGCGTTACTGTTTGCCGATCCTGTTTTACCTGCATTCACTCATTATGATTAAGAAAAGTGTTTGTTAGCAACAGTAAAAAGTGTGCATGAATGCAAATGCTGGAAACCAACAATGATCCGACAGAATGTTAGTTAGTTAATTACTGCGGAATTAAACACACAGCAAAACTTTAACGAATATAATACATATATCATACCTGAAATATCTTATGTAACTTTCAATATTTGTAGCTCCGTAGGTAACAAAACGGTTATTGCACTTATTGTTTTATTAAATAACAGTAAGGAATTTAACGAATACATTTTTTCAAATTTTGGATGTTTGATATTCATGGATAATATCTTAATAAATTATGTAAGTACAACATGTGGTACATTTATTTCGAGTGACACATTTTTAGCTTAACTACAATTTTATTGATATTCTTTTTTAAAAAATCAACATTTGAGAAAGGAAATATCCATTGCAACGCATTTGGATGGTATATCATTTAATCTGTATCAAAAATATATTTAATTGGTATCAAATATATTACATTATTAATAAAAGTTTCATGAATAAAGTTTAAATGATTTAAACATTGATAATGTATAGAAAGTGGTTGGCCATTCTCATGCAATACTCTTTGGTGTTGCAACACTTCTGTTTTTATCTCATTGTCTATGCTCCATAATAATCTTCTACTACAAAGAATGATATGATGATATGTAAATATAAACACTGTCTAAACTATCTACATTGAGTTTTGAACCACATTTTAAGATCTTTCCTGTATCACTCATATTTAAATAATTAAAATAGGCTCTTATTTGTTTCTCATTTTTTTACTTTTGATGGTAATGCCTAAGCTTTTATTTAAATCATCTTCAATGTCATAACAGTCAAGGACAATATTGTATTGATGGACTTATATATGAGGAGTATAATTACGCATGTTTTGTAGTGTTATACTCCTAATTATGAAATAGTCACGTCTTATAAATATATCTTTAATAAAAAAAATGATTGTTTATACTGATTGAAACGTTATAAGTTTAAGTTTAATCAATTTATAATTTTCTTTCTTTTTATAACTTATTTGTAAAAGGTTAAAATGTGACATTGATCAAAATGTTTTATGCTCTACTCTAATCAATTTTTATATTTCATTGCAGGGAATTTACACAAACATGTTATAGTTAAAGGACTTATCGATGTGGATCTACATAGAACAAAAGGTTAGTTTAATCAGTGCTTTTATACATGAAATAAATGACTTACTATACGTAATTTTTGAAGCATTTGTTAAAGAGACAAAATCTTTGCAAATTAAAGAAAGTTTTTTTTAGTTGATAAAACTCATCCTAACAAAGTCACTGTGTCACTTTAGTTTACATTTATCCCTTTTGTTTATTTGTTTACAAGTTCCAAGAGATAAAATTGAGCTTCATAAAACGTGTCCAAATAAGATGTCAAATGGCCATCAAATCCAATTTGCATGATATGTTATTGAAAATGATATGTCCAAATATTAAGATGTTAAATGGCCGTAAAACCCAATTTGCATGATATTATTTTGTAAATGATATGTCCAAATAAGATGGCATATGGCCGGAAAAAAAACCAATTTGCATGATATTATTTTGTAAATGATATGTCCAAATAAGATGGCATATGGCCGGAAAAAAAACCAATTTGCATGATATTATTTTGTAAATGATATGTCCAAATAAGATGGCATATGGCCGGAAAAAAAAACCAATTTGCATGATATTATTTTGTAAATGATATGTCCAAATAAGATGGCATATGGCCGGAAAAAAAAACCAATTTGCATGATATTATTTTGTAAATGATATGTCCAAATAAGATGGCATATGGCCGTAAAACCAAATTTAATTTCAGATATCTAATTGTTAATGTAGTTACTTTGATCCTATTAAAGTTAAGATATATTTGCCACATGCTTCATTTATTTTGTTCTTGTTGTTTTTCTTAAATTAAAGTGTATATTTATATCAATGTATGCAATGCAGTGTTTTTGTGCATGTACGACACGTGCTTTTAGATTTTTGTGGTCACAAGGTTAAGAAAGTAATGTCATGAATTCTGCCGGTTTGATGTGGGTATTTTGATAATTAATAAATGGTTGTACTGTCATAGCATTCATTGGATGCCCATGCGGTTAAACACTGACAAATGGTCATAAACATTTTATTAAAAAGTCTTTGAAGGTCATCTTTCTTATTATTTGAACTAAATAAAAAAAGGCTTCTTTATTGTCAAAGAAGCTGTACCTAGAAAAGCAGATAATCGTATGAAATGATAATGAATTGTGCAGAAGATGTGGTGAATATACGGTTGTCAAAATGTGCTATTTTCATTTAGCTATGTTTTTTTTCTTTTTGTATAATTTCATGAGTTTTTCTGCAACAGATGTCACGATGATATTTTGTGATCAGTTTTTCTCTGCTTGTGTTCGATCCGAACAGCAACATTTATATAATTCCCTTTGTGTTATATAATATGTTCATATATTTCGCCACGTAAAATGAATAAATGTTTTATGAGGTATCTTATCTAGATATTCCTTGTCGTCATGATTATGAATATATCATCATATCATATGTATTGATTGTTAAAACAACAGATGTGGGAATAACAATAAAAAACTTACAATCATATCTGATATATGGTTCGAACATGTATGTAGATTAAGGTATTTCTGTCCCAAACACATTTCTAGAAGCATTTGAACAAACTTGAGGGGTATCAAAACAAATTTAATTAAATTCTACAATTCAATCTTTTTAAATCTATTATTCATTCAAACATATAGCTTTTGATTGTCTGTGCTATTTCGTCTTTTATCTTTTATCGTTTATTTTTTAGATGTTATACATTCATATTTTAACATGTGCATTTTGTAAAGGAAAACAGCTGAAACATATTCCATTGTGAAAATACCTTAATAAAACGTGTTTCACAAATTATATCTATCAAGTTTGATCATTAATTTGATTGAGTTTCATGCTAATCTCTGTACGACGTGCGACATATGGTTGCAAGAGGAAACTTACAATAACAAAACATTCATTGCAGGTTTCATAATTTCTCATTAAAACTGAGAAAAATTCAATATTTGAGAAACATCTTTTGCAGGTTATGTTAACCCTGCCATGCTATATTAATCACCTTTTGCAACAAGTTCAGAGCTAAATGAGCCTTCACGTCAAAGTTTGTATTTTTATATTAAAATTCCTTTAATTAATAGATTTAAAGCAGGAGAAACCAATTACACACATTTATTATGAGAGCTTTCATTCAAAATTTCTTGAATTCAGTTTGAGTCGGTAGCCGGTGCTAGGGTGCTTTCCGTACAAACTTATTCAAATCAACCTGCAACATGTTCAATTTTGCCGTTTTTTGCATTGTTAAGGATTTTCGTTGTTTCTATTCCAATGATATAACTAACTTAACTGTAATTTTGAAGTCTTTCCTTGTTTGCAAAAAGAGTTCAATGTCACATATAAATTATGATATTTTACCTGAGCAAGGTGAGCTTGTATTCTTATCGTTTACTGTTCAAAATATAAAGAATCATAAAGATATATTTCATATTTATGGTGATACTAGCAATTAATGATATTTTCTAACCGGAATTGACAAGTAAAGAAATATCTCACCACATTATTCTGTATTTTATGTACAGTTGTATCGTCTGTTTGTTTATTTATTTTACTTGTTGTTGTTTGTTTGTTTGTTATTTTACAAGACTTAGTGTAGATTTGTTATAGTAATCCATATGCAACAAGTTAAATCTAAATTATAATGGCATGTGAGTTATATTTTCAATACTGCATTCTTTAAATGGACGATTTTTCAATCTGTCGCCGGAATGAAACAAATAAGCCACGTACCATATTATTCGCTTTGAATAACAACGATCGACAAACAATATACTTGACAGCTTTTAGAAGTTTAACAGCAAGACATCAAATTTAATTACATCAGAATCAAAACACATTTTATGTCACATCGTTGGTAACAGTCTATTTGTTTCGTCATCATATGCATGTGAACTAAATCGACAGATGGTCTGGCTTTATACTGATGCAATTGCTTTCATCTTCTGTTCCGTGTATATGACTTTATGTGTAGACAATTGTTTTGGTTTATATCAAAATTAGAGTCTTTGCCATCATATAGTGGTAGAAATTAAATATAAATCAAAACCGATAACATTACGCTTAATGGTAATCGAAACAATTAGACCATAGTGTAAACATTTAAAATACTTTCTAAAACTTTTGCTAAATCTATACAAACCTTCATACCGTCGATGCAACAGAAAATTACTTCTTTATTTGTAACTAAATTTCTTTTACAGCTTTTAAACTTCTTAAAGCTAAAAAAATAATTGTTGTTTTTTTCTTTCTTTCGAAATTCTTCTTCGCAATGAAAACGTTTATTTATCGTCTGGTATATTAAACATAATAATCCAAGATCAACATGATATTCGTTGCTTTTAATTCATTTTTTCTCGTGCTTGATATTTCAATAACCATTCCAAAATATTTTGTTTACTTTCTGGTTTCGCTTCTAAGAAAAATAAATCCTTACAACATCATAGCATTGGTATTTTAAGTTTGTCTCCCTTAGCACAAATCAAGGTACGTAATGCTAACACAACATTTTCTTTCTGAATCTGTATTAGTAGTCTCCCTTTAATTATTTAAATGTGTGGCAGAAAACTTCCTTATTATAATCTTAGTATATTTTGATACTGAAATTTAGAGAGAGAGAAAGTTAAATAGCTAAACGAATTATTTAATTATTTATATACTTCTTAAATGAGATTATAGTTTGCCTTTTCAAGACGTTCGTAGATATGCTATAAAAGAATAGTAACCACCGAGTATCATGATTCAGGATGTGTCAGATTAGTCTCCCTTTACTTCATATTACCTCCTTTTTATATAATGTAATTAAGATATAAATCAAACTTTATTGTACAATAGTAAACTAAGATATAGACATACATTATCTTGATAGACAAAATATGAAATTGCATTGGGTTAAAGCGACGAACATGACGCCGTCTTCTTTTTTACATGACGTCAAAATATTAAATGAATTATAAATTGCAATCAAATATGGCTATCTATAGGTCGTAGTTTTTTGATTCAGCTTGTGTGTGTTTTCCCTATTCTTGAAAATATACATGAAGGATTATAATTTTCAGAATTAAAATCATCTTACTCAAAATCTTTTTTATACACAACATTTGCAAATATATAATTATAATATTTTTCAGACATTGTTCTACCATCATGAATTATCTTGTTTGTAAGCATATACAAGATAAGTCTGACTTTAGTGTTATTTCTACATACCATTTCCATGACAAATATTCCTTTTTATAGATACTCAAACCTAAATTATTTGAACTTTGCAGAATTTCACCGCGGCACAGTCTTGTTGTATACAGGTAACTGTAAGAAGCATGATAAGCACTGTCTTAGGTATAATTGGTATCTGTTTGTGTTCCATGTTTTGATCCCTTATCATAATGAGAAATAAATAAGCAGCATGCTGAACGTGTGATATTTATTAAATTATTATTGATTTATGTGAAATAGATACACCACAAGTGCGAACATTTCTGAAGGCATTATATCAGTTTCTAGAAAATTTTAGATAACTTTTTCCGATCGTTTTTTAAGTTTCTGTATGTTGTAGATACACAAAAAGTGAAGTGAAGTATGACGGCTTGCTAATGAACATAGATTTATTTTAAGTTGCTTAAATAGAATAACATTTTTGTTGAACAAAAGAAGAACTTAATCGATGATTAATTCCTAATAATCTCCCTTTATTTGCAGGAATTTTAAATTTGACAATAAATTTTTACATTTAACATTAGTTTTGCGATAAAAATTATGTAATCTGAAATTTGTGTAGAAACGCCGTACAGAGGACAGTGAGACCAAGTCAAAAGATTTTAGTTGTTCACATGCATATCAATTGTGAATACAACAGGAATTGATATGTCATTCTGATACTATTTAGTACAATGCTTTGCCAAAGTGATATTCATTTGTTGTATGTTTTATGCAATGAAAACTTAAGCAGAACCATGTTCTCATGCGAATGGAAGCCAATAAGCATGTATAACAAAGTATGTTTTTTGGTAACATACCATTTTCCTAGCTGTTATTGTTAAAATGTTGTCAATGTCTTTATCTATAATATATCATTTGAGTTATAAACATATTTGGTTGTTCCAAAGGTCGCAAGGTGCTATTGTATTCACAATTAGGATCCAGATAAATTTATCTATTTTGATGTGTTTACCTTTTTCGATATCGTCATTGTGATGAAGCTTCCAGCATTAACCTGACGTAATTACATACTTTGATTACAATATGGTAAACATCAAACAAATAAGCACCAAGTGATCACCAATATAATTGTAATTAATTACTCTACACTTGAATCAATCAATGAAGTGCATGAGAATAACGTTTTATAGTCAATTGGTTCATGAACGGTTATAAACATGTGCATACAGATTATGTGTGATTTGATGGCATTTTAAGTAAGACTTTAGTCTCTTAAATGTTGATACCTCTTATTTCAAAACATACGTAAACCATTATGACGAGACTTTTCAGCTTTAAAGATGGTCGATAATAATCTGGTGATGAGATAGAAGGTTTCAGCGAAGGGGTCCATTACCTTTTTGTATGTGCAAGTAAGAATGAAAAGTTTCTTTGTAATATTATCTTTTTGATGTCGTCAATCCACATTAAACACATTTCGTCATACAGTTATATTTAAACAAGATTGAAATTCTAAACGGCCACATGCATTGTTCTGTTTCTCCCTTTCTTGTTGTTATAATATTTCCTAAATGTCTTTTGCTGTATTTCAAGTACCCTTAAAATAAGAAAATAATTGATGGTTGTTTATTGTCCTCATTGCCCCTGCTCTCATTTTGTTTTCAGTTTTACTTTGTAGAGGTTAGAACAAAATATGCTTAATTATGTTTGTAATTCTAGCATATGAAATGGAAGAAAGAATAAACACAATGGAAACCTAATTACAATGTAAATGAAAGAAATGTATGAATGGACTTTATTCTGTTTAAACGTATACCGACCAAACATGATTTGATGTGTTAGGCATGCTTATGCTTTGTTATGTCTCTGTAAAGAAAGAAAAACATGCGGAGTAAAGCCAGCTCAAATAAAACAGAAATTGAAACAAGAAACGAAAAGCATGTTTATATTATATAAATCCGTTATATTTTTTTAAACTTTCAGGTAACAATTATCGGATGCCAGATTTAGATCTGGTCGGCGGTAACTCGGATCGCAAAGATGTGAGTTTTTTTACTGTAACGTGCCCCGTTATTGTTCCGAACATATTATTTTTACTTTTATGTTTTCTCTTCACGCCTACTATTTCTGTTTTATATTACGCTAGCTTCATGTGAAATTTCGTTTTACGTGAAACTTGTAATCTCATTACGTCTTGTTTAATTACCTGTTTTTAAAAACTTTACATATTTTGGCAAAGGTAATCGTTGTAATTAGGAATGCTTCTGAAGTTGAAATACATCCAAAATTCATTTTGTGCATGTGAAATTTTTTTTCTAATTTTCGTTATTGTATTCACCGGCACAATGTTAATAACATGTGGTGTGCATGCGGATATTGTGGCAGGAAAACGAGCAATATCTGTTATGATTAATAAGTTTTTGTATTCGAATTAATCAACGTGTTTTCTTAACATCAAGATTAAACAAAACAATGTGATATTTCGTATTTTACTGTATTCTCTCGATTGTATCAACTGTATGCTCAAATACATTTTAAAGACCAGTTAAATTTAAATGTTCTTTCTGTCTGACATCGATGGTAAATTCAGCATTCGTGTTAAAGAAAAAATGTTTATCTTGAGATAATTAAATATTATACTTTGTCAATATTTAAGACTCGTGATGTAGTATACTAATATTTTACTCACCTTTTCTGCGTGTGTCTGTGTGTTTTTATTCTCTCTATCTTGGTGAAATTTAAATTATAATAATATTGTTAAAACGACTTGTTCGAATGATTATTTCTTACAGGCACATTATGCCTCAGAAACTTAAAGGATTTACTTCTTTAGAATCGGCAGTATATTTAAATAATGATTTTAGAGAATATAAGACACTTGTTACCTGAAGAAAGTAGCAATGAATGTCAAATAATTTGTCATAAAAGTAAATGTAAACAAAGTAGTATTTTGACTTCCATACAAAATACTATTTGACTATTATCATTTCTTACTGCCTAAAAGTAACAGAAGAAATTGATAGTGCAGGTATCTGGCCAAAGCGTAACTTTTTGAATAATATAAAAGTACATCAAAATTGGAAAAAAAATATAGAAAAATGAATAAAGCATTTCTACAATGGGCCTGTAAGTGTATAAAAAGATACTGAATGCACACATGTATTGCAGATGAAAATGCAAAAGTTAATGTTGACATGCATACTTTACTTTTAAGTGTTACTTTTTAAGGTTTTGAAGTATATGTTTCTTTGTTTTGAAAATATTGCTAAAACAGATATGAGCCGACTAAGATCTATGGTTTGTACAACAATGATTTTCCGGTTAATTAGATATAGTATTTGTTAGATATAGCTCACTTTAAACAGATTTTTTACAATAACACACTTTTGTTTTTGAGAAATCCTTATACATTGTTTGTATATATCAAAGAAGCAATCAGTATCTGACAGAGTAAGTCAGAGGCATAATGTTATACGGGTTATTTAATAACGATGGTATTCACATACATTTTACCGGTATAAAGGAAAGTCTGAGCTATCTATATTTCATCATATTCTCTCAGAAGATTCGTTCTCAATATACATGATTTGTTTTAAATGTTTTCAAGTCAAGCTTGACTTTTACTAATAGAAACAAAAGACAAAGACATAAATCAAAGAAGAAAAGTAACATGATGTAGTCGTTGTACATATAAACTTAAGTATTGCTTAAGTCTTTAAGTTTGTTAATAACGCACAGGTGTCGCTTCTTGGAACATTTGCATTTCTTCAAACATAGCTTATGCATATTATGCTTCAAAAATAAGTATATTTTCTTTTCTTTTTTAAAAAAATGGCAAACATGACATTGACAATGTTTAGATAAAAGTTTAAAATATGTTAGACGCTTTTGACCTGAATAAAATAGCGCTGAATGTGAAATGTTTTGTCTTGAAAGAAGCAAAATGTAAACAAAGTGTGCGTATATAATGTATAACTGTAGTAATGGCCAAACGCAACAAAGCAAAAACAAAATGATTCAGATATATGTCAATATGTAGATTTTAGAAAACTACATCAGGACACCAACTTCTTTGGCATAATAGGCCATTAATGTTTTAGTTTTAATAATTATGTACAATGATGCAATAAATACGTTTTACATATATTAATGTGTACATTTCGTCTCAAGTTACGGCATTATATATTACAGTTTACAAGATAAATCAATTCGATTTATTTCAATATTTTTCGAACTTGTCACCATATTTAGACGGTTCTTCGCCAATGAGGTGGGTTTTCAAATATACGTATAGGTTATAGGTTATATACAGAGTTTTAAGAAAATTAGTTTCTTAAAACTCTGTATATAACCGACTTACAGTTAGCCCTGTCTATTCAAATCGAGTGCACTATGTAAATAGGCGGAGTCCATTAAATCGGCTCATTAAATATATTTAGTACATACAGTTGAGTTACAGCACTATATGGAAAATACTTCGGCAAAATTTAAACAAAATAGAGCAATTTCATTGGCAGACAAACTTTGGCGAACTGTAAATTAGGTTAGAGATATCATATAAATATAACTTGTATTTTGATAGAAATGTTATGCTTACATGTACTATCTAATAGCTTTAATGGCCCGAAGGCAATTACTTTTCAAAATTTATTTAATACCTTAAAAAAACAATTCCAATATGAGCGCTATAATGTCAATGACAAAGAAAGATTTATAAGTAATCATTATGTTCATCCGAATTCTTATGATACTTTATCATTGTTTTAAACAACGAGAGATTTTAAATACAGACTGGTTAATTATGAAGAATCTCACTTTATTTCTCATTTATTGCAAGTTAATCAACATTTTATTTAACAACTAGTAATAATTACAGATCTAATTACGAATTAATGGCAATGTACCATGTAAGCATTTACCACCCAAGTGTGGTACATTGGGTAGAGAACATAGAACATATTTATTGTATAATGCTTTGTCCATTGAACGACTTTGTATATATGATACTTTTATTTTGTTTGTTATATTGACCCTACATATTAGTTGATGTATATCTGACAATATAAGCATATGCTTCATGTTGGATGAAAAGAATGAAATCATCGTAATTTGTTCACATGTGGTCAAAGATCATACATGTGGCGGATCTTTTTTATCTTAACAACTCATATTCTTTGCTATCAGATAATTTCAATTAGTTTTTGAGTGAATTTGAGTTATACATAATATGTTATGATATGTTATAATTATAAGATTTTGTTTAAAGGGTTTTTTTAAACAACAAAAGTATTGTAAATAGTATATTAATACATTTATATGTATATATAAGCTTAAACATGGTATTCTCTTCCTAAACGGAAATCAGTTGTTTTAAAGATTAAACGCATTGATGAATGCAATATGGTTAAAAGTAATTTGAAAATGTGTAAATCTTATATATAAATCGCTCATACATGATGTTAAACGATACTAGAGAATAGCTGTGTTATAATTGAACCGCATGTAAATGATGATGTTCATTGATTATGACGTTAAACTGCACATGCTTATACATATTCGGAATTGCAGGTTATTAAATTTGCAGGTTATATATTATTTTAAATGCAAATTATTTCATGTTGAACTAGTCAGTAACACACACATAAGTCAATATGATACCACTTGTTGTCATAATTCTTTAGAGTCTTTTCCAATAAATTTTAATTTTTTCAGTGAAAGCAGCCCCTTGTTTATAATTCATCAAACGGTGAAAATCTGTTTAACGTATGTATTACCCGTCACTACCTGTAATTTTTACATTCATTTCGATTTCTATTTTATCAGATTTGGCACGTTACAGCATGTGCAACGAACACATGGAATTCAATTTTGGCAATGTTTTCAATTATGACGACAATGCATTTAACAGCTGCAAACAAGACATTTTAAAAGTAGGGTATAATTCGTATACAGACTACTCAATTGTAACACTGCATGAATTTAATAAAGAACACACGTTCACAGACAAATAATCAGGCACACTTACAATTATTTGAATTTTGGTCATTTTATCTGCAGTTTCAACTGAATGGCTAGCCAAGTACGCCAACACATGATTTTCTTTCGCGTGGGTATGTTGTCAGAACTGTAAAAAGTAGACCTAACAACCACCCTATATCGTTATTTTTGTTGTTCTTTTCCCCAGAGTAATCTTATTAAGTTTTAAATATGTTTAACTAATTGTTCGAAACACACATGAAATAAAAAAATGTCAGTAAAAATTCAGAACTGTTAATGATTAAATCTTTTTATGAATTTGGGGTATATATTCATTCGTTTTACCAAAGAAATATTAAATATTTGATAACGTTGTAAAACCATTCGAATTAAAAGTAACAGCTTCTGTTCTATCATTTAGTTGATCAGTTCTGTAAATGCCACATTCTGTAAATGCCACATTATGACATTATTTGCAAAATTTTTTTTACAACACACAACCACATAAAAATATAAAATATATCTACTTTAGGAATAACATAAACATAAGAATGAAAAAAATAAATCATATCAATTTGTCAACAGCGGAGTTAATGAAGTCATCTTACTCATAATTTGGATGATATAGTTGTTTTTTATATTGTCATGCCAAAATTAGTGCATTCAGAACATATTCTAGGATCGTACAATGTCAAAACTCTCTATGTTGCATCATTGCACCTTATGAAGAATGTAGTATTTATGATGCTATCTGTTGTTAAGATAACATTTATCTGATTTTATGTTGCCTATATTTCCCGGAATGTATTAATATAGACGTAAAAATATTTTGCTTTTTCTTTTGGCAAATTTGTGCAACAAATGTCACAGAAAAATTTACAATGCTGTCATAAAAATCTTTGGTAAGCAAATTTCACCTAGTAAATTCCCAATGTTTTGACCGAAATCCGCTTCTATATGTTGAGTAAAATTCATTGAAGTCCATATTAGTTAAGTACTTAATGAATAATGTAACATTTCATTTAACATACAGACTTCAAGTTGTTACAATGCTACATATTTGGACGTTTAAAGTGCTTTTTTTACTTCAACATACTATTTATTGCTAAAGCCCCTTTGCAACGCTTAAGATGAAACAACTATGATACTCGTATTACTTGAATTTGAGTAACTTTGACTCGTATTAATTAAGACGTAGAAACTTGTACATAGAAGTAGGTTTATTGCGTGGGAAATACCTCGAAAATAGGACGGTAGCCTCGAGTTTTTCTTCAAAAAGGTTGTCAATTATATACTAGTTATTCTCAGTAAGTATGCAAAATACTAGTTTTGATTTTCCATCTTTAACTATCTATGTAAAAGTGAAGAAAACTACAGGAAAAGTATTTAATAAGCTATTATCAAAGAGCATGCATAAAAATGAGCAACACATAGAAACAATTTATGTTTGGTAAATCTTTTAAAACATAATTTAACTGATAAAGGAAAATTAATAGATTCAATCAATTTATAGTTTAAATAATAATTGGGACATAAAACCCAAATGATTTGTTGTTGTTTTCTATTTTGGTTTCCAGCGTCAGTCATTATAGAGATAAGTGCTGATTATGTTTCACTTAATTATTAATATCAGAATAATTGTTTTGAACAACGAGGCATTACAAATATAGATATATTAATCAAAAGATATTTTACTTTATTACAATTTTATGGCAAGTTATATAGCACTTAATTAAGTTATAAATTTAGCTCTTATTGAGTTTTTACAGCAATATGTTTCTTTGAAATATTCGCCACACAAGAACAGTATGTCTTATACCTGATTTACAAAAAGTGCATCGTCTGTTTCTAGCATTTTAAATGATAGAAATTTATGAGGCACATATTAAAAAAAGAGAAATTATGGCAAAATTGATTTAACTTATCCTCTTGTTTGGTTTTATTCAAATATTTTCTCAGATTCATCTTTTTGTTTCCTGGCCAAACTTCATTATGCAAATTTTAGTGGAATATCACAAACAATTATGTAACGCTGAAATAATTTTTTCAAAAGCAACAGTTTTATGAGCTTTTGAAAATTTCAGTTTGTATTGTGAAATATATTTTCAAAGCATTATGGATACCCTACAGTTTTGTTTTCATTTAGAACTTGGTTGTAGATCATGATATTAAGGTTCTTCAACTATCAAAGAGGTACATAATATGATAAGTATTGAATGATAATTTATAACGGATTATAAATTGATATTTTGCATTGATATAGTCTACTATAGTCTACAGTTTGAAGTCTTTTTTGTATGTAATATTCAAATGTTGATTCATTCATTTGCTTAATTTTTTTTGATGTTAACAATAATTTTGTAAGCCGATTTCTTTGAAACGACATGAAAATCTAAACTGAATACGTAGATAATTTGTCATTACAAAGCAAAAATAGAATAAATTCATTTCCAATCAAAATTAAAGGATGATCTTTATGTATTATAGAGTATATCATTAGTTATGGCTTTGGTTAAGAATGCATCTCATAAGTATTCTTAATAATGGTAATCATTTTAACACGATAGCTACACTTGTATCAAAATTACTTGCGAAATTAATTTTACAACCAACCCACATTCCATACAAAACTATGTTTGAGAATCAATTTACCTAATGATAAAATGATTCTCATATCAATTTGTCAATGACGATGTGTTTAATTGCGTTACGACATGTATGAGATGCAGGAGTAATTGTAAGAAGTAGGTGCATTTGAAACATATCAACAACGTAATAAAATGAGGAACATCTTCAAAGTACTGATAATTATTTTTCTCTATTTTGTATCATTACACGTTACGGGGAAATCATTATTCGCAATGTTATCTATTTTAAAGACAACATTTATTGCATTATTAATGTTATTTACATTTACTGGGATAATTATATGAAGACTTGATATAAACTAAGAATACATCGCATTCTTGGCAAGTTTTGGTGCGTACGAATGACAAGGATCCACTTTAACATAGTTATGAACAAGACATATGCGAAGCTAAAACATTTGATTTACGCTGAATTAACTTTACGAAACTAGAAAGAAGAAAGTGTTAAATGAATGTGAAAAGCAAATAGTTTAGCTTTTACTATTTCTTTTTTTTTACAAATAGGTGGTTAAATTAAATTTAAATTTTTAGTGTTAGATATTATTTTATTTGAATATTCTTTTAAAATATTTATGAACTCCAAGTAGATATTACTTAGAATATGCATTTAATTTTACTAAAAATTACGCAATCACAAGTACAGCATAAAAACAATATGTCAACGAAATCATTGGGGAAAGATGTAATGACTCTTATGAAACGCCGAGTTTATAAATCTTCGACTGCCTCTCAAAATTTTATTTTGTGAGCTTTGCAATTGGCAATTGGTACACACATTAGCATTACGTATTTGACTATTCATGGAAAGACACGAAAGTAACGCATGGTGAATTATGTAAAGCCGGTGCTAACGTTTGTGACTGTATCTTAAATTAACGACTACAGTGAAGGAAGAGACAAGTCAAATCGTGTCTGTAACATTGACAATTTTTCGTGTTGCGGGCCCTTCAAAGTTGTCATTAAATTGATCTCCGTTTATTCAATATTTCTACTATTAAAAGCAATGACATTTGATTATCATAACCATTGACATGTTACACTTTTAATTCATAACTACAATAAATATATTTATTAAACAAAGAATCAAAAAAGTATTTGCCGAAGGATATATCGCAAGTTGTCTTTGAAAGTCTATAAATAAGAGATTTGATTAACTTTAAGTTTTCTTTACATTTGCATGAAGGTAGAACAGTAACAATCATGTGAATATAACTGCAATTTACTCATATGATTTTATATCATCAAAACGTTTCCTCGTCTAATTATCATATTTCAGAAATACAAACTTGCAACAATATCTGTTTTAACGTCAACCTCTTCTTATTCTACACTTAGATTTTAAAAACACTTTCTAATATTAAACTTAGCATCTTAACTGAATGAAGTGTGAAACACAAAACTTACTGAAAGAAAGAAATGAGGTATTTTTTCTTAGATGCGTCATCTAATTAGGCAACGGAAGGTTACATGTTTATAAACACTGCTGTTACATTTTATCTTTTTAAGTGTTGACATTGATGTTTGTATGGTTTTAAATGAAATTATATATCTTTTTCAGATGTAATTAGTTCTTATGATTAGTATAAAGTACTTGACCTATATTCTGATTTTTGTTCTGTTTATCTTCAGAAAATTATTATGATTTGAAAATTAAGTCGTCGTTTTGCACTTTACAATTCGTTTTCTCAATCATCAGAATATGAAAAAGTAATTATATAAAATATATTAATTAGTCAACAAAATTATTCAATGATTATACCGTATTCCATTAGATGTGTTAACAGTACTTTCGCATTTATTCTAGAGAGATGGTTTTATATTATAGTCATACAATGTAAAACATGTCATATCGTGATGACAGATATTAGTCTTCCCTTTGTGTTATGAACACAACTATGCGGAAATCATAATGAGCAATGCTACCTATTATCATGATATCTTTTTTATGATGTATAATGTAATTTACACTTCTTGTTATGAGTGTTTGAACATGCTATATAACCCGATCGATCTTTTGGCCATTGCGAAGAGTAAATGATTCTATTTGGTTTAAAACTACATTTCTGAATTTTGATAAGATCTTACTAACTATGCAAAGTGAGGTTCTATGATTATGACATCGTTTTCCATTGTTTCTGTTTTTATAATTTGCAAAAAAATAAAAGGTAGACAAGACAAAGACGATCTTCCCCTCACCTAATTTATGTTTAATTGATGAAATAGCTTACTCAATATATTTTAGGAATCACTTTATATTTTACCGTCATATACATGTATAAAAGGTTGTATTAAATAATATTACTTAACTAATTAACTAAAAACATGCCCTTCACAATCCGTTGATAAAAAGATAATGTCGATTTTCATTTAAACGGTATGAGCAATCTTGTAAGAATATAATCTTTATAACCTTCATTTCATCTAAAATGGCATATGTTCAATGTCAAAATATTATTCTTGCCTTTGAATCATTTGAAATAATTGATACATTAAACATCATTTATACGGTAACACAATGTAAATAATAATGTTATATAGTCATAAATATTGAACGACTGACGCGAAAGCTAAAATATTTTCAGGTGAAAGCCTTGTTAGGAACCATTTTTATTAGTTAAATGATTAAAAGACGCATGCTTCTCAATGTTAATATGGTATATGTATTTAAGACACAATAAGTTACTTACTGCTGTATTTTACTGAGCTTTATCAGACGTAGCAGACAAATTCGTTTTCCTCGGAAGAATTACAAAACAACTAGATAAGTTTAATGACTCTGTGAAAGATATCATTTTTCATGTCTGTAAGAAATATTCAAAAATTGCACCTTATGTTCTGCAGTCCCTGTTAGATAAAGTTTTGCCAAAATAAAAAGGACACAGATATCATACAGAAATGTATTTAAATGTGTTTGTCTGACGCACTATCTCCAACTTTTTGCAGATATAATAATTAATTTCTTTTTAATTACACTACCGTATAACATGAAACCATAGAAAAGCAAATTACCAAAGGCTTATAACTTCTTGTCATGTTATTATTGGTTATTATTGATGATTATTATCAGGGTCTTTTTAGGTCAGGAATATTCCTATCTTAATCAAAAGGACGGCATTTGTGGTTGTATTAGCAATATTGAGCAAGCAACGCCCATATATGATCATATTAATTATTTTAATGAAAGTGAAAAACAAAAGACTGATAAGTGGGTTAATTATAAGTAACCCGCTTATGTTGGCATACATGAGCATTGGTGTTTTATGTAGATACAAGTGCATTAACAACATATATTAAAATGGCTCCATGAGGGTATGACAGCTTCGTCTCATTCTTTAAAAAAAATCCCAATTAAACAAAGCTTGTTTCCGTGTTTATACAATATGCTCTTACGGTTTTATCTTTCGAAGTGTTGTCTTCAAAATGTTTATATAGTTGATATTTGAACTTAAGTCAATGAGTAACTTTGCTGTTTTTCTTCTGAATTGTTGTGTAATTAGTAATTTGCAATAATTACAAAACATTATGCTTATCTATAAGTTTTTCTTATGTATCATTTTGGCACATACGTACACTTTGAGATTGTACACTTTTGTGTATGTTTGCCCTGTATTTGCTTTTTATGTTTATTGGTGCTTTGTCAATTGCTCTTCTTAAGGGCTTTAGTACAGATAAAAAAATCTTTTATGAAACCGTTCTTTAGAATATTGTTAGACAAATCATTAGTAGATTTTATATATTCTTTTTATAAGAAATTAAATTTTCGTATCATATGAACCATTAAGTTGCCTATTTGCTGTCTTTTACTAAAACATATTCAATGCCTATATGACTGAAATACTGTTGGGAAAAGGCGTTAAATGAAACAAACAAACAAAAATAACTACAAAAAGTGTTTTCTCCTTATGAATGAACTTTAACACATTTAAATATTGCAGTTTTGACTGTTGTATCCTCGACTTTTATCAGGTATTCTCCAGATATAAGTAATAAAACTCTAGGAGATGTATCTGGCTTATAGACATAAACTCATCAGTTCAGGCCAGCACTTAATATAATGGTGTTAAACCTTAATTTTATAATAAACACAGTTTACTCGATAATAATTTTCCTTGAACAAGGTTAAATTTACCTGCTTACGCCTATTTAAATTGTTTCTAACTAAATCATCAATAAAAGTAAGTATCCGTTTCAATAAAGCTTTTCTTATTGTCAAATGTATCTTGCCATATTATTACGATGTTATATTTTATTGGTGAATAGACAATATTTCCAGAAATTCGCCTATAAAATTATCTAAAATTTTCAAGGTTATTGTTTCAAATTGCATTTTATCATTTGCATTATCTGTTTTATGGATGAACGTCAATCAAAGAATTGTTGTATTACATAATAATTCATGGCGCTTGGCATACAAAGCTACTCATAATCAAATGTAGGAACAATACCAAGTAAAAGTTCAAAGTTATGTAAAAAGTAATTATTTGTCGAACTATTTACCACCACAATTGTCGTTGGGTGAAAAGAATTCTAGAACTTTCGCAAGCAATCTATATAATACAGTATTTATTGTCCTTAAAACAAAGAGACTTATCTCATCAAATGTAGATTCGAGTGTTTTTATATTTATATTGTGCAAATCAAACAATAGGTAATTTAGCAATTATCACACTTTATGTTCTCTTAATAATGTTTTACTCATTATGCAATTTTTTTTTCCTGTCTGAAAAGTTTTGCACAAGATGGAATCCGTTTGATGTAATCGTCATCTGAATTGCAGGAAATCTGTTATCGTCTGCAACATTCGTCCGAACATATTCCTGTATTCTTGATAAGCGAGCGAGTAACACCTAGATTTAAACAGGCTCTTTTACAGCTCTTCAAAGTTCATTGATAGAAAATCAAGATAATTACCAGTTAAAACGGTGCATATAAACTTGTCAAAACCAATATTATTTTATATTTATAAAGACTTTTTACTTTCATTAATTTGAACTGACTTGATACTAGGACATATCATACACTGTATTCATATTTCAAGTTCCTTTTATATGAAAATATTATATTGAGGACGTTTAACAATCCATGCAAATCACATAATATTTATGCTATACCGGCGTACATGCATATTGCACATAAAAAGATTCAATGTCAGTTTGGACTGACAATATCAAAAATGTGTTTCACTACAAATTACTCAAAGGAAGAACTCAATAGTAACTTCAATATTTCTTCGATTTGAGGCAAACTATATACTATTAGGTAGATGCTGCTCAATGTTATAAGTTTGATTTGTCTGCGTCTCACCTTGTGTCCTATTTAAATGTGATACAAGTATTTGGCTATGATTGTTTGTCTTTTTGTTATTGTTGTTGTTGATGTTGATCTTTTTTTACATCTAAATTTGCAACAATAGTCAGGATTAGTCTAGTAAATACAGCTGCTGTTTCATCAAATCAGCTTAGGTTCAATACAATTTATATGACAAACGCAATTAATTCCTAATTTCTTCTTGAAAAAGGTATAGAATTTAGAAGGCATGTTCAATTATTCCTTGTTTTTAGCAAAGTTAACTTGGCAATACTTTGTATGCGACGAGACTATATCCTGTAACTGCTGTTCACTTGTTTAAATGAAAGTGTTTGTCTGAACTAGATTTTGTTTTAAACAATAAAGTGTAGTCATGTTGCCATACGTACTTATTTATTTCCCCTTTATCAAATAAATCTTAGGATATTATTGAAAGCTAAGCAAAGTGGAACTGAGTTTTTACATACAAAGAAAATGTTTGATAATATACTCATTACCAGTAACTATGGTAACAACGAAAGTAGTTTTGTTAAATATATAGGAAGGTCACCTAATTAAAAGCTTAAGAATATGGATATTATTAGAATATCGTGATGTAAGGTTACAGGGTTTTATTGCACAGTCATTATTCTTTATTTGAAGTAAGTCAGACCATTTCAAAGCATAAAGATGTGTAAATTATGGCATTTTGAGCTATTTTTGATTTGTTTCCATTGTAGAATATTTTTACATATTCGTATTAAGCATTGACGTTTTATATAGCTTGGATATATATATTATTCTAACTTGTTGAATGTTGTTTAACTTCTCCTTGTTAGAACATCTATTAAGATCAAAGATTAGATAGGGATGAGGTTGATTATACATTTTTATTATGAAAACACCTTTAACTGGCCAAACACTGTGAGGTAGTAGCTTTTCCGTGCTTCATGGATTTGACTTTTATTACTATACTATCACAATTTGGCATAACTGCGTACTGTTGTCTTGCAAGAAGTATTAAACGAATGCGAATTAACCAACTGTTCGACTATGATAATTTTCATTATATGATTCATTGTATTATATTTTAGATTTAATATGCAGAAAAATCATAAAATGATATATGAGACCATTATCTTGTAGAAAATAAAGTGAAATAGTGCAGAAAAATTAATCACGAAAGTGCAGTTACAGTAAAAAGTACAGTAAGACCACACGCAACGTTTGATATTTTTGCAATCATTGCTCTCTTCTATCCAATTAAACAATCTGGATTCCTTACAATTTCTATAATCTTACAAACGTTTTTAGTTAACTGTCTGCACTTGTGATTTGAGAATTTTTACACGAATCTTTTCTCACAGAACAGTTCTTAAGCTTATTCATTCATTCATTCATTCATTCATTCATTCATTCATAATAATATCCGTCATGTTATTTTCATACTCCTACATTTACAATTTTTTTCTGTTTGCAAGTGTTTATATAACATTATGTTATTTAGCAGTATGGCAATCTTTGCATTCCGTCAATGTAAATTAATATACATGTACATGAAGACTTAATTCTTATATAAAGAATATCTACGATAATTTTATATTGTTTAAGTTCTGACGCTTATTTAAACATTCCTTCTACCCCTTCTTCCAATGCTTTAATAGACGGCCATTAGCTAGCCTTAGGCCTTTAAAATAGAAATATGGTTTCAATAAGTGTCAAAATTGCAACAGTAGAAAAATATCATTGATAATTTATTTTATGTGAATAACGTTTGTCTTGAAGATCCGAAGGTCCAAAAAAATCTTCATTCAAATACTAATATCATTTCATCTTTCGTATTGCCTGCCGGTCAAGAATGCAAGAGTATAGTGTCTATTTGTTATTTAACCCTTTTTTGCGTTAGAAAGTTAGATTAAATAAAAAATGTGTATGCTGTTTGTTTTATGTTTATTCAATCATTTGTTTTTTTAAACCAATTTAAAAAAGGAAGAATAAGCTTACAGTGAACCCAAAAAGTAAAGTTTGTATTGATCATTTGTTGAAAAGTTTAACAATATTTTTGCCAGTAATTATATTGGCATACATGCCCAGGGAAACATTTATGCCTAGCGTTATCTTTCAAAAGTCTCTCTCCAGATCATAAAAAACTCTGTAAGCTTTAACTACTAGGCAAGTACTCAATACCACTAGCCTTTTATCATCCACATGATCCATAAATACATATTATATTCTACTTTCTGTGATTTTGTACAGAACTTAAATATTTCAAAATATAATTTCATGAAACATTTCTTTATGATTTGGATATTAGATGCAATTTCTGAGAAAAACCGGATAAGTTTTAAATCAACCCTACTGACATGTGTGTAAGATTACATAGTTTGTTTATATAAACTGAAGGATTATACGTAAGAAGCAAGTTTTGTGTTAAGAGGTTTGTGAATATCAATCTGGACATATATTGTGCTAAGTTAAACATATACATGTTCAGAAATTAAAATCTACTGAAGTTTTGAATGTATACATCTATCATTCTGACTGGCGAAGTTCTCTTTCCATTTTGAAACCCCGACAAAGTTTATTTTTCTGCTTTGAACTTGGCATTAAAATGCTCTAGTTATAAACATTAGTTGCATGTGTTATATGGATAAGACCGTTGTGTGGTACATCTTCAAGATTGTTAACATTACATGGCAGACAAGGCGTTTCAATTTGAATATACTTGCTTGATATGTAAAATTCCAGATATTTAGTGAAACTAGTAAAATTTTATCCTGAGATCAAAGTGTTCATAATTGAAAATATACTTCATGTATTAGTTTCTATACAATTGTATTTTTGCAGTTGTGGGAACGACATTTTTGTCTTTGTAGTTATGTTGGAATGTAAAACTGGTGAAATGGAATTCTCGTGACTATTGTTTTGGATACTTATGATTTAATATAACCTATAGTAAAACAAGGACAATAAACAATAAAATACTAAAACAAAACTTAGTTCAATAGATGTCATTATACACAATTAAGACGCATAATTAAAGAGCCCAAAAAGGAATTTGTTCTTCTTGAAAAAGAAGTTAAGAAATAAAGAAGGTAGTAATTATGTAAACAAATTAAGTCAAAGGAAAATGAATAACGGATATTAAATTTATACTGACATCCCGTGACGTTATGTCACGCACTATTTGACGGGCAGTATGCCGTCTATGGTGAGATTCTTCGGGGATTTAGCTGGACCTGCCACAGATTTAGGATCTGGTTTGACATCTGGTCATTTAGGGCGACGACGGAGCTCTATAAGGAGAGGTTCGGAGTCTGGCGATACTTTGCAGCATACCATACATTTAACCTCACATTCTTCTACTCCTAGTGCCCATGAATCTGTAGGTGATAGTACCGGAGCACATCTGTAAGTTAATTAAGTAAAATTGAAAAAAGTACTTATTTTGATCGCATCACTTTAAATATACATGTATTTACAAGTATATAGCAAGATCATAGCCTTGATACATGCAAAAATGAATGTTGTTGAATTTTTAGTATTTGTGTATACATCGCAGAACTATGACTTATAGGTCCACAACTTACCGGTCATGTGAAATCATTTCTATGCAAAGCATTTCATTTTGTTTTGTGCGACATCTGACTAAATGTTCAGCTATCGGAAATTGTATGTTAGCTATGGATTTTTAAAAACGCAAACAAAATATCAAATTCTCCAAGTAAAATTAAGCGTTATAATTTTAGTTACATATAGTGCAAAACTGATTTTATCAAAATGTACCAAAGTTTGATTAAGGAATATATTTTATATTATACAGTAACAGTTATATTGCTTCGTGAGACTTTGATATTTTGTAGGTACACACATATATTTAAGTAAATACTTCAGAATATAGCTAAAAAAAGCTAATTTACTGAATGCACGTTTTCCTGACATGGAATATAAGATTGGTCTTTTAATTTGCTTATTGCTACAATAATTCTGCACAATCGTGGCTTTATGATAATAGATATCTTATTTCGATAAATAACCTGACATTCGTTGTTATCATACAAAATGTTTATGTAAGTTTTTTTGTAAATCCTGCTAGACAGGAACACTTCGGAAATGTTCCATATGTTTTACAAAATAAAAAAAACATGGTTACCGCAAAGATGAACTTCTTCTCGCCTGGAAGTGTTATTAAAAGTGTTTGCAACGTTAAAGTTTTTTCCCTAATTAATTGTTCCATATTGCAAATAAAATGTTTGTAAAAAAGTGTCATTTTTGTTTTATACAAATTAATTGGATCACGGTAGAAATTGTGTGTGTTTTTTTTTATTTTTTCACTATGGTTTCCCCATTTTTAAACCCTTGTTGATTTCAGACTTCTAATCCGTTAACATATTCCCTAATGGAATTGCTAAAGCCTTTAAGTCTTCTTACATATAATGCATTTGCGTGTGCAGTCATGTGTGTGTGTCTTTCATTATTAAGCAACCTATACATTGTTGCACTACTTGATGCTGTCTGATTTTCACATTCAATATCTAAGTTTATTGGCACGCTATTATCTATACCCGTTCATAAATAAATTACTCTATAACTGTTTGCTAACTAACGATATTATTCAAAGTTATTCCGTAATTTCCTAACTTTCACAGTTTTGTCCCATTCAAGTTGTAAGCAAGCAAGTTTTGTTTACTTTAAATTCGTTGCGTTTATCTGGTATCGATTAATAACCTTTTTGGAAGACATAAAGTAGAGAGAAAGTGTTTACCTACGTGATGATGCGGATTTCTTTAAGCAATTAGCCGCAAATAAATAATTCCAGAACAAATTGCTCGATTCCAGCTGCGTACTGAATTAAATTTCAGTTCTGCACATCATTAAGAAATACACGTTTTGATAAAAAAAAACACACAAAGTTATATAAATATGTTAGTATAAAACTTGCTTCACTGGATATAAATGACCATTAAGTTGTTGACATTAGTCTATACAATAAATAAATTTGTAAATATAGCTCATATGTTTTATTTTTTAATAAACAGCATTCCAAAATAATCTTAGTTCGTAGCAAGTTTGTGTTAGGGATATATTAGCGTGTGAACAGCAATAAAGCTTTCATCATATTAAGCATGTAATTGTGCAATTCAGGTTGTTCTTGGAGAACAATTTGATTTGTATTAGAATTAAAACCATTTCATATATATAAGTCGGATTTCATATAAAAATGATATATCATATTGAAACGCTCACTAAAAATACGTTATTTTATTCAGTCTTGACTACTGTATATTTTTATTGCACATAGCTCAGAAAATATGAAAAAATAACGAGTTTATTTAAAAACAAAACGTTAGACATATACATGTTTAAATGTCTCGGAAAGTTATTTTGAGTCTTGCACTGACAAATCAAAGTTACAAATACAAATTCTACTGTAGAATCAATCAATTCTTAACCATACAGACATAGCGCCATGCCTTTTTAAAAACATTTCCCTTGAGAACATGTTTGGATTTGAAAATATATTTCAGAGTTATGTAGGTACAACCAAAGCATAGCCACAATGTTTGAACAGTTAGCGATTTATTTGCCAGTAATTGGCTAGACATACATGCCTTGGGAAACATCCTGATTTATCCTTATCTTTGAACACGGTCTCTCATACAGTCGTAAAATATATCTGTTGGCTTTAAGTTTCATACACCATTCACTTTCCAAACATCTGTCAATCATCTCTTTAATCACGTGATTATTATAAAAGGATACACATCATTGTAACAAGTTTTAAGTAAATACAAATGATTAAATACATAAACAGATACATATTAATCCTTTGGTGTTATTAGTCCTTTGATGACACATATGAAAATATGCACTTAAACAATTGAAACATCAACAACCATGAGCAGGCAATGCACTAAAGATTATAGAAATTATAATTTGTTAAAAATGACCATGTTCCCCAATGAACATTCGGGGCAACAAATTGATACTAATTTAGATGTCTTTTATCGAACGTCTTCCAATCTAAAGAAAAGTATCATCTTACAAGATTATCGAAAGATTGCTTGCCATTGAAAACTCAAAGCAGACAAATCTCCGTACTACCAGAATTGTTAATTCGACTTATTAGGAACGCGCTTCTGTATGATGATATGTTTGTTTATATACTAAAATGTGTGTTGTATTAATCTTCCTAATATAATCGCTCCTTATTGTTACATACTCATCACCAGATGAACATTTTACATGAAATAAATGTCTGCAGTTTTTACATGTATATGACGATCATCATACCGACTATACTAATGCAGATTTTCTTATCTAAATAAATATCAGTGTTGGTCATTTACGTTACAACATTTGGAGGAGCAATCATTTTAAAGGTTTTGATTATATGTAAAAAATAGAAAATTAGATTGAAGTGTGGTCAGTTTATCTATCAGGTGGGTCATAGTAAGCAAATTTTTTTAGGCATATTTGCTAATGTATGACATGAATCAACCCAGAGAAGTATATAAAAGTACGACGAAATTCTATAAAAACAAATAAATAAACCATGTCAAACAAAAAATGTTATAAAACATGCAATCAATTAAACTTTGGAAACTTACCTAGTGCATTAAGATTCATTTCTTTATAATGGTCTTTACTCGTGGGGGTTTTTGTCTTGCCTTTTCTCACTTCTTCAGGGATTTATTTTTATGCCTTTGAACTAGGTATTAAAATATTGATAACCATCGGATGCATTAGCTTATTGGTATAGTTTAAACACTTTTGCATTACGTATGCTAATATAACATGGTAGTATATTCACAGAGAAGTTTTACCAACAGTTTAACGAGGAAGTTTTGTGTAAATCCAGGTACCTGGTAATTAGAAAACCTACCAGAAACTTTTCTTTATTTAGGTCCCGATGCAGCATAAATGTCATACATACAGAATTGTTATGACTGACGTATAATGAATTGGATTAGAAAGTTTTAACTCTGTAGAAAGAAGATTTCATATTTTATTGTAGATAAAGAAATGTACAGTCATAAGATAGGAGCTTTGGATTTTAACACCTTAGGGAGTTATAACAATGTTGTAAATATTACGTAATATGAATTATCATCATCAAAGGAACGTTTTGTTGTAAATATATAGAAAAATTGAAAATATTTTCCTAAGGTTATAACAGTATACTGTTATTTCGATGAAACCAAAACGAAATTATGATACATTTATCAGTTTTATATAATATTAAAATGTTAATTTGAATTTAAGTTTTTAACATATTTCTTAAGATATTGGTATTTCATTCTGGCTAAATTTGTGCATTTGGTCAGATGTAAATACATTTTAAGACTATTTTTACTTTTGTTTTCAAACCTTATACAGTTGGATTACATGTGACATTGACAATATGTGAATAAATAGATAACTACGGGGAAATAAATATTCATGGATATAACACAAAAAGACCGCGCATTAAACGATTTGACTTTCTCTATGCATCACTCAGTGGAAATAGCATAGTCTTCAACAGTTTTTTCATTCAAAATCATTTTGAATCGAATTACCCTTTTACATAAGGGAATATAAAATTCTGACAACATCAAAAACAGTAAATTAAAACGAAAAACATCAAAAATGGAGCTACAGGGTTCAAAGAATATGGAATAAAATTTTTATCGAGGTTTATGTTGAAAAAGTAACGTGACGTTATGTCACGATCTTTTTTGACGTAGGATGCCGATGGTACGTTTTGCTGGTGAGTTTGCAGGTCCTGGAAGCGAACTTGGGTCTGGTCTATCGGCCGGTTATAATTTAGGGCGGCGTCGAAGCTCTGTTAGAAGGGGTTCCGAGTCCGGGGATAACATACAGCATACCATTGCATTAACGTCGGTATCTTCGACACCAAGTGCGCATGAATCTGTAGGTGATTCTACTGGAGATCATCTGTAAGTTAATCTAGAGTGAATCACTGATTTCTTATAACAATTTAATTAAGATTCAATTAAACTACTTTTGTCTTTATATTTAGAGCATGCAACTTAAAACAGTGACTATGGATTGCTCATTTCATGGGTGAGAAATAAAAGTAAAGTCACTGTATGTGCGCAAAAATAAATTAAAATGAGGTGGTTTATTATTGTGATGGGGGATATAGATATAAAATATTAAGGCATTTTTTAGAATAAAACGTAACGTATCCTTGGTATAAGATAGTTGAAACTGTCCTACATAGAATTTAAAAATAGTTTTTCAAAGCTTTTAAACTTTTTGTTGTTTTGAATTAAACAGATAACTTTAAATACACAATTTTATACTCTTATGCTTAAAACATTGTGTGGGATCCTGTGTAAGGTTATCATACATAGGAATTAGGCAAATTTTATATAACAAGTCATTCAAAAAGCACTTTCCCCGCAAATACGATTTTTACAGAACATGTATGAGGCTTTTGCCCAAAGAAATGTCAAAATTTCGTCTAAATGAGCAGAAGGTGTTGAAATATGCAACAAGGTTGTTGATAGAACTGAGCAATATTTACTGTCTGTAAGAAATCTGGTGGTTATGTCGGCTTTAAAATCGATTTTTCTGCTGGTATTCCCATTTTGGGCGTCTCATTTGTTATGGTTAAGATGAGCTGTTTCATGAATAAGTCTAGTAAGTTAGTTCATCTGTTTATATCAAATACTTTATTTGTTTTGTTGTTTTTTCTGGATTATGAAATATTCTGCATGACAAGGCTTGTTCATGAAAAGCCTAAAACTTTGTCGTAAAACTTTGTAACTTGGTTCGTACAAAGGTGAATCACAAAGAGATGTCTATCAACCACCATTAAAATCATGATATTTCATGAATGAAATCTATGAATAAACAGCTTTCTGCATTACAATGTTTAACATTTTAGTCTCAATAAACTTTTCTTTGTTTAAATTAATACCTCTGTCTCAAGACGATAAAATTAGTTGTGTAAAACTTTCATTATTTTAACAAGAATTTCCTCACGATTCGTGATAATATCAACTAGATATTCAACATTTACAGCTTGTCGACCACATCGAGATAAAGATGAAAAGAAATCTTATGTTATTCTAATATTTTTACCTGCTTACAAAATTAAATTAAATGGTTAATGTTAATAATTCCTTAAATTTCATGCATAATTTTACAGAAAATATGGTGCACATAGGTAAGCCGTCTATTGATGAACTTCTGGTCAATATAAAGAATTTTTTAATTATACCCCACAAAACATAGATTTTGTAGGCTCTATTGGAATCACTTTGTCCCGTCCCGCCCGCTATCTCAAGAACTACTTAAGGTATAGACTTAAAATTTCACACATCAATGCAATATCACAATTCAACTGTCTATGTCAAGTTAAACATGTCCTCTGAGTGTTAGTTTGACGGAATTATGCCCCTTTTTAAGTAAGAAAATAGCCAAATATCTGCCAAAGTGGTTATAAAATATGTATAAATGAATTGTCTTCATACTTGGACACAGCAATCATCATGAATGTCCCTTGAAGTTAATCAGATTGTTATTGATTTTGTTGTTTGTTTGTTTGTTTGTTTTTTTGTTGTTTTTTATTTTTGTTTTTTTTTGCTGTAACTGTATATAACTTATTTATGAATACATTGTCTTCATATTTAGACACAACTTCCGTAAGTCCTTAATGAAATTCCAACTAAATTTGACCTTGACTTATTAATGACTTTGATCTAGAAAGTGAATTTATTTTGACTTTTTGTTTGCTTAATTGGTTGTTACTTTGCTATTAGCGTATGGAAATTATTCATATTTGGATAAACATTGAACTGAATTGAAAATTGAACATCATTGAATTGTCGACATTTTTTCCTATTGTTTTTTTTTTAACTTTGTTATTGGCATATGATTGTTTTCATATTTGGACTTAAATTCCTTTTGCTTTAAATATTGCAGAAAGATGACCTAACCTTGAGCTTTAAGACACTTTATCTGCCAATATCAAATTATTGAACTTGGCTTGAAATGTCATATCTTTGTTATTATGTATCAGTGTGATTCATTCTTGGTCAAAATAACTCTTTTGACCCAACCGACATGTTAGATGATTCAAATATGACCTTAACCATCAAGGTCAAATTTGTAAATTTTGAATTTTTGTCACAACAATTTTTTTATTTTTTTATGAATTTGATATATAATTTGACAGAAGCTAAAGCTTCCACCCCCCCCCCGGTTGTCTGGTAATGGCTCTTGTAAGAAATATAAATTTATAGGAATATTTTTAAACCAATAGAGGTAATAGATCTACTATATTAACATATAACTGGGCAAATAATTTAAGAAACTATATGATTAATTGAATTTTAAGGAAAATGTACAGGATCACCAAAGCTACTTTGTGTATCGGTTAAACATATTAATATTTACAAATAGTTATGCATTATACTATCGTTAATTTTGCTCTGTAAGTTTTTCCGATGTCAAGGATATCGGTGGGGCTATGAATCGCCTTCAGCGACAGTTCTAGTTTACTTAGTAAACAAACATACATATAAAATACCGATCAATCAATATTTATTGCATATCAATAAAATGTACGTATTTCGTAAAGAAGCATTATTTCTTGAAGATGAACAACATAAATATTTCATATTTTAATGTTTTATCTGGGAGAAATAAATAACAGTAATTGTCGTTAAGAGACCCCTATTTGTGACACAGTAGTGAATATTTATGCGATGTATCAGTTATAAATCCATCAAAATATATATGGACTCTAATTTTTTTTAATAAAGTTTATATACATTTATTTATATAAAATCACACTATTAGATATGCTTATATAATGTGAGTGAAGTGAGTGCATTGTTTCAATTCATTTTGTAAATGATATTTTTTTGATATGAACTTGATCATTCTTTGAATTCATTTTATTCATTGATTGAGATATGTGAATGTTTATATTCAAGAAATAAAGATTTAAGTTGTTTTATTGACATAATCCTGTCCATTTACACCACCAGCAAGCATGTTAAATTCTTCGTAACCTTTGATGAAATACATATTTTGTCTTTATGACAAATATATTCAAATATCATATTATAATAGTTTCTAAATGTTTTCATTTATGACTATGACTTAATTTTCCTGCATAATCAGATAAACACTGTGAAAATAACAATATATATGAAACAAATATTGTAGCTTTATTTGCAAGAATGTACTCTTCAAAAAATCTTTGCCCTTACCCCTTTGTTATCAGACAAAAATAATGATGATTCGGGGATAAGTACAACAGCCGATGGCTTATCAGTAAATGAATTTTCAAGTAGAATAGTGAATGTCAGAACTTATTTTCCTGTAAGCAAATATAATATATAATTCTGTTTGTTGTAACTTGAAATTCGATTTACCTTTCCATTGGAATCTAGGTTTATACTCAAATTATTTTGTTTTGCATGTTTTCTACTTCTTTTAACGAAATTTCGTTTAAAATGTATTTGAGTATTTAAAACTATTGTATTAAACATTTTTATTTCAAAAACTTCAACTTGTTCAAATCGGCGTAGAAATAAACTCTATAAGTTTTAACTTTTGGCAAGGCAACATGTCCCGATAAAATTTAAAAAGACATGCAAATATTGACAAATTGCTGAAATCTTTAATCTAAGCAATATTATAATAGTTTCTAAATGTTTTCATTTATGATTACGATTTATTTCTTTATTTTCTAAATTCTTTAATCCGAATTTGACACATACGAGCGTTTAGATCATATTGTCTCGATCTTCTTTTTTTTGAGAAGTGCAGAAAAGTGTAATTGATTTTAGTAAACCATATAATTGGAAGAATTGTTGTTTTGCTAAAGATCATAAATCTTTCACGCCCAATTAGCAGTAGCTCAAGCTTGGTACATAACAGATGCGAATGATTTCTCGACGAACTCTCGGTCAGTTAACATAATTAATATAATATATTGTTGAACATACAGTTGGACGACCCTTATTATTTCGATATTTTATATCCCATTAATATTATTGAAATATGTTATAGGTATGTTTTGACATGATTGCAAACTGAGTGTTGATTATCCTAGATAGATAATATGAGTATTTTACTACATCTCAGTTGGAGACTTTTTTGAAGAAATTGATTAAAAAAGAAGATATAGGTAATATATCACTCTATAGAAAGGTGAAATTGATAATGATATAATGTTAAAGGTATATACAATAATTATTTATAAACATTATTGATATTGTAAGATTTTTTTTCTTTGTTCAGTACATTATTAAGGGTTTAAGTATTAAAACTGAAACGTCTATGAAATAAAAACTTGACTTTTTGCAAATCGTTTGCAGATAAAGGAGAGAGATGTCTTTTTATGTATTTCTGATTGAATAATTTTTTACTTAAAAGAAAGAAATTCAAACAACGTTTTAAAAGAACAAACTTATTTATAACAATAGATAGCTGTATATATTTGTTGTTCCTTCGGAAAGAAATTGCATATACATTCGGTAATGTTTAAATTATTTTGTCTTGGTTAGAACCTGGAAACGTTTATAATCAAGAAAATATATCTACAATGTTGTTACTTTCATTCATTAATAGTACGAGATTATGTACATGTTGAGTCCGCATGCAAAATGCAAACTTTCTGACTTATTACAAAAGCAGATTGTCATATTATAAACTTGTGTTTTGAAACACACACACTTTATTTTCATGTTATGATTCTAGATGAATGCTCCGGTTATGTAGAAATGTAACAATTTCAAATTGCTGCCTTGTAAATATTTTGTATGTACATTAGTATGATAGTGTGTAAAACATTTAACGATCTGCCAATATTCAAAACTTCTTTTCAAACAAAAACATAGCATGACACAAAGCATTTATAATATTTAATTTATATGTTCACACGTAGTAATATATGAGTTTGTAAGTTTTATCATCTCTAAACTGTACCATAGAAACATATGTATTTGTTGATATATCGTCCTTTGTGTGTCTTAAATATTGTTCACTTAAATTTAAACGTATTTTTATAACCATGAGTAGTCTCATAAACTGTAGGTTTCTGCAAATTATTTGACTTTCTCTTTATTTTATTAAGATAATCACGAAAATGATACCTTAATCTGTCACAGCAATACGAGGTTTTAGTTTAAACGTGCATATATATACTACCCATTGCTTCACCGAGAGAATAAGAAAACTGTCTAAATTAAATTAGACCTAGTAATGGGAATATTTTAAAACAACTAAAAAAATAAAATTGAAAAGCTTATTGTTCTTTATCTCAAAAGACTGTCAGAATTAGAATGAACAATTTATCACATCTCGCGAATAGCGTTATTGTTAAATATATTGTGTATATACATACTTATTCTCTCTTGAAAGAAAAGTAATACCAAGACACATCTTATCATGAATGCACAATTCCTACCTCATACGTATAAACATTATCACTGTTATCAACTTTTCATTAAGAACTAATCAAATAGCTTACAATATTAATATGATAAACAAATTTGTCTTATTAGATTCTTCATATTATGAATTTATATCAGTAGCAGTATTCTTTTTATTAATGTATCTTGTTTTGTAAAAAGTGTTATTTCTATCATCTTAGTTAACAGTTCAACTTCAAAGTAATGCTATCTGCTCGTCAGCTGTATTATTAAAGTATCAGAGACAAATATTTAAATACAATAACCTGGAAATCCAGCTGTTTCCAAAAGATAACTTTTTTAGCTGTTCAATTTCTTGAAGAAGTAATCCAATATCTAGTACTGTTTTCTCTAAGCACTTAAGAATGTACTACGTTTTGCTTCAGTTCATGTTATATGTCCACATCGTCGATGAGGAACAACTAACGTAATAATTCTTGCATATCAGACTTAGATAAACTGTGGTAGAATATGCAAGAAAAATGTCTGACATAAGTATGCGGTTCAGATCGGGAACCTCGGGACGGATATTCCGATCCGAACAGCAGCACACGAAATATATTGTCATTGCAGACATCAATATGATACAGAAATGATAATTTTTCTACATAATAATCGTGAATTAAATGTTGTAAAAGCTATGAATGAAAAATCAATAATAATGAAACATCTGTTTATATATCAAATTTTACTTATTTTTTAGGGGCGTCCGTGGCCGAGTGGTTAAGGTCGTTGACTTCAAACCACTTGCCCCACACCGCTGTGGGTTCGAATCCCGACAGGGACTTTGGATTCTTTCATGTGAGGAAGCTATCCAGCTAGCTTACGGAACGTCGGTGGTTCTACTCAGGTGCCAGTTCGTGCCTGAAATAATGCACGGAAGGGCACCTGAGGTCTTCCTCCACCAGTAAAGCTGGAACGTCGCGATATGACCTATACTGTGTCGATTTGACGTAAAACCCAAAACAAACAAACAAACAAAACTTATTTTTTAAATGTCTGTTATATTTCTGTATAATAAAATTTGAACACTGAATCAGATTAACTTCTGAAACATATTGTATCATAGCAAAGTGTTTTTATTGTGTTTTTTTGTTGTTGAAAGTATATGGTCCAAAATAGGCCATTTTAATAAGGCTTATTTTTGATAAGGTTAAGGACATCTTCTCGATGTAAATCACAAATGCAAGCCCCCAAGGAATTCAAATATGCGAAAATGATACAGAAGTGCCAACGAATTATCATTTATATCTCACTTAGTCACACACCAGTCACTAAATAATCTCTTTGAAATATGTTAGAAGACATTTGCCCCCAATCAGAATGCAGTTGTATTCATATTTATTGTATTTCTTTATTTTGGAGACATGTTTTGTGTCATCGTAAAAGGTCAATTGTTTGTCTAACATTTATTCGTAGGATGTTACAATTGATATTGTGCTGGTAAGTTTCTTTTATTTTGTTAAATCTAATTTTAGTGTGTTATGTTTTTCCGATGTTTTATCATGTTGTCCAGCATATATAATGTGAATTTGGTTAATGCATAAAAATTAAAAGAAAACATAATGACATAAAATTTTGTGAATATGTTTTAATATCTCTTTTATAGAAATCAGTACTTTTTATTGGTGTATTTATGTCTATTTTGTGTATAAAAGTTATGTATGTCAATTCGATTGTTAAGTTCACCACATCAACTTTGATATTTGATTTTTCCTGGTAAACGTCAAATGTTAAACTTGAACAACATATTAAAGAGTGATTCCGAGAGTAGATTTCTTGAAAAATTTCTTTGAATTACATTTTGCGCGACTGATACTGTATTGGCTTTAAATATACGGCTAAGACGATCTCATCTGAGCTATGAAAGCATTTGCAAAGAAGATATAGTATTCCTATTCAGAATTGTTTTGTAGAGCATTTTCACAATTCCAGAAGTGTCTATGCCTAGCGTTGAAATTCATCATACACGTCATACACTTTTCAATGGACATGTGACATTTCTCCATTAAAACAATGTGATAAAACAATTTCGCACGATTAAAACAAGTTCGTTCATCGCAAACGTCGTTTTATAATCTGTAGATTTTATCTTATTTGTATTACAATATGTGTAACTACTGTGTGTGGTGCAGTAACATTTTAGAAGTTATATGTTCAAGTTGAAAAACGAGAAATATACTTAGTCGTTAACATTATCAATCAAATAACGAAATAGATATTTAAAAAAAACCCACATATATTATGTTCAATCTGGTCCTTTTGAATTCACAATAATTATTATTAGATAATATTTTTATCAGTCAGACTAACTAAATAAGTAGTGGTAGGCATGGAAACGTCTCAAAATAGATAATATTAGATATTAAGCTATCTCATATTATGTTTTCAATATGATTATACTTAAGTGAAGGAGTTATATCGACAATAAAAGGTATCTCCCACCATGTAAACAGCACGTGAACATCATTCTGATACCGATACGCTTTCAAAACTAAGACAGTTTCTAATTTTGTTCAAGCTGCGCCATGATGCAAATCGCACCTGCAACTTGTGTTAACTATTGTGTTCTAGTTCAACCCCATACATAATTGATTCTTCCCGATAACTAAAAGTGGGACAGATTCTTCAGAACCATAATTTATTGGCAATCAGTGAATTCCTAACAGTTTGTTTGATAATGGTCTTGACAGGTGCTTTTTTTACATCAATTTGCTTTTGTTTTCTTTGGTAGCTGAAATAAATGTTGACTTCAGATAATTGCTAATACTTTTTGTTCCTCAGATTTGCAGGAATATTGGAATATTTCATTCTTTAAAGGGTGTTTATTGTTAGATAAATAACACATTTACGTTATATTACAACTTAATCTAATGTATAATACTTTTATGGAAACCGAATTGTTTAATTGTACTGGGATCCTTCATATTTACCGGGCAATCAGTTTACAGGACAAAGTCTATTCCTTTCGAAAATTGCTTTAATTTTATTTCAATTTAAAAGTCATCATGTCTGAATTGCACACATGCACTTTCATTACAATGTAAATAACAACAAAACCACTCGCATGTTAACATCCTTGAATCATGTCCGGATTGACTTACATGCCCTTTTGTTTACTATTTTATTTCATGACCTGGTCATGGGGGAATAATGTGTTCTATGCATGCCTGAATATTGAGGCTCTTAATGGGTTATCTTAAAAGTTTATACTTTAATATCTTGTCTGCGTTATCACAGTAGACACTCATAACATATTTTAATGATAAAAAGGTATGTTTAAATGTAATCCAAAAAGTATTCCGTTGTTGTCTTTAAAAAGGAAATGCAAATGAAAAACGATATAAGGCAATTTTTCAAACAAAGGCAGGAAACTCTACATTTCTAGATTTTTCAGGCTTCATGATGACCAAAATAAAACTGTATAATAAAGAACATAATTCCAAGTGAATATAACAAATAACGTTTAATGATTTATGAAGAATCGATATGATAATTTAGTTAATAATTGTAAATTTCCAATACAACCCATATATAGGCCTATGGGGTTTTCCCCAATATATTAACCTTGCCATTCAACAGTCGTAGTTTCATTCCTGATTATTTAAAGATTAATTTCAATTCACGACTTTAAAATATTGTGAAACACGCTGTCCGGTAAATTCAGTTGTCTACACGAATTTTTCCTCTTATAATACTCTACTTTGAAGACACTCTTTATAGTAAAAATGTTAAATTTCGTCTTTGATAATGTTATGTTTACGTGTATTAAGAACTGAACATCAATGTGTAAAATTCCAATCTTATTTATGGCTTTAAATAAAATTTACAGTGAAAAAACATCATATTTTGTCCTGTTATTTGAAGGATCCCAGAACCCCTTGAAATAGACAGGTACGGTATTTAGAGGTCTTGACAAGATTAAAAAAGAAATATTTTACTGTATAATTTGTAAACATTTCAATTGATAAAAAATGAATGTTCTTTTGTGAAACATGACTTTGTATCAAATTCTATATGTTTACTTTATTTGGTTACTTTGTTGTAGACGTTTTAAATGCATATGCGCTGTAATACGAAAATCATTGCAATATGTCCGGTTTATTTAAATGTTCTTATTTTTGTTGTATTTGCTCTACGAACTTTAAGGTATATAACTCTTCATATCATGGAAACATAACTTGTATCCCTGCATTTATGACATACTTAACGTCATCGTTAGTGTGAAAATACACATTAACATTGGCAAAGATATTACAGAGAAACTATTCTAAGCCACCCCGTGCAGACAATATTCCCGAGAATCGAGGCTTTTGACCAAGAAAATGTCGACATACTGTCTAAGGGAGCAAAATGATAGTATTAAAATATACAAGAAGGCTAGTGATCGAAAGGTGCAGCCGCTAATATGTGTGTCCTAAAGATATCTCTCGCCTTTTAAGCGATACTTTTACAAAAAACCATCATTGAATCGAACTTTATTTCTCGTAATCGAACTGTACTCCGTGTTATTTTTCTTCAGCACATATAATATCATGGTACAAACTTTATCGTGCTATTTATGACGTATATCAATTCATTCTGAAATTAAAAAACGTATTGTGTCAATAATTATATTATCAATTTGAAACTGAATTATAATATACAGAATTATTTGAGTTTGTTTGTGTAGAAAGCTATACGTTTATTGATACACTCTCGAACCCGTTCCTAGAATTAACCAGGACTAGGTGTAAGAAGTTAGTGTAAAGGTTGTTGCTCAAAAGAACAACAACTTGCATTTTACGGGCGAGGATTGAATCCACGCAGCCACCAATCCTTAGATTTTTGCCCAAAGCGTAATTCACTCGGCCATGCCGCCACTTGAATTTGACAAGTGTACAAAAAATAAAAAAACAAAGAAAGGTAAACGCAGGGAAATAAAGTCTTCAGGTTTTACTCATACAATTAATGTATTTTAATGTATTCACTGTATGATACCGAAGATGTATCGTATTATTCTCAATGTAAAATATCGATCTATGATTGCCTCCTCTTAAAGTTAAAGTCACTGATTGTTCTTCTTACTAATTCTTTCTTTGTGTTCGCTTTTTTAAGATTCGTGTTGCTTTTCACTTCAAATTCTCATGATAAAGCTTTAAAAGAAAGAAGACAAACGGTTAGTTAACGCCTGAAAGACGACAAACATGACCCAACTAGGATTGCAAATCATGTTTTCAAGCTATATAACAACAATTGTTTTTTGTATTTTCTGATCGAAGATCAGTAAATACAAAGCTAACATTCAATCTCTGACACAGAAGTTTCACGACAAACATAACAACAAGTAGTTCTCATAACAGCTTAAAACTAGCGATTTAAAAGAAAGAAATATTTTTATTTTGTTACAAGTATCCAACAAATAACAACGCATTCAAAGATTAAAAGTAGCGTTGGCTTATAGAATTGTCAATAAATGCACAATCACAAATTACGAGGATGTATAATGATTTTAATCAATGAAAATGCTATTTTAGCGATGTCGATTACCGAATACTACACAAATAAATCGTGGAATATATAGATTCTACATGTCGGACTGTTTGGGCGAGAAGATTTTCGCTAAATTATTTACTTCAATTTTAAACAGGTTTATCTGAACAAAATACCTCGAAATTCATAAGGATTACAAACCCGAAATGCAATGCAAGTTCTAAATTTAGAACGACTTGTTTTTATTCAGGCATTGTTTGTATAATTTCTCCGTGGTGCAGGGGTAACGCGCTCGTTTAGTGTGTGAGAGGTCTGGAGTTCAAATCCCAGTCGAGGCAACTTTTTAAAAAAAATATTTTAAAGTGTCTGTGTTCAGGAAGTAGCCATGATATGCAGGGATAAAGTGTGGCTGTCATAAAAATGAACATAAATGATTTTTTGTTGCAACTCTAGTTATGCAAAATTTCGTATGTATCAAACTCTGGTACCTTGCAAGATGAATTATAATACATAAAAATAAACTTATACAGGAAAATACATAGAGATATACAGTACGATTTGAAATTGAAAAGATCAGAAAATACCACAGAGATTGCAGCCCTTTGATTTTATCAAATTATCATTACGTTCTGCTTAAATCAGATGAGATCTGTTTGCAAACACATCTTTTTTTGCTGTCATTATCTGTAGCATATTGGTACATGTACTATACTTGTTCTAGGAAGTGAATAATTATAGTTGTTTGCCTGTTGATTATAGTTAGGTTGGAAATAAGAGCAGATGTTAAGAAAAATAATGAGGAAGTTACATTATAGTTAATATAAAGGAAGTCTATATGTATTGCTATTGAAATGATTATTATAGAGATAACAATGAACACATTTTTAAAACTAAAATAATATTTTATTTATGACAGTATTTTTATATATGAAAAGTTAATTGGGTGAAATCAAATATGATGCCAAATAAAGAAATATGTTCACATTTAAGACAAACTTTCTTTGGTGAATGATAAAAAAAATGTTCAGATGAATGAAACAGCATAATACCAGTAATTCATTGATTTTAAATATATTATATCACCAATTATACAAAATTAAGATTTGAAATGCTTGCATTTGAGAAATATTTATAAAAGTACTTTCTTGTTAATAAAAGAAATATGTAACATCTGGTGAAAATCGCAGTGAAATTTTACATGTGTCATATGTGTTTTCATATGTAAAATATTTTCTTCATTTGTCTGAGGGTACACCTTAACTTACAATTTAGATTTCCTGAAATCATGTTACATGTTACTTTACAAATTTGATAATATGTTTCATTAAGAAAGTGCTTAATACAGACCATTAGTAATTATAATGAAAATTAAGCAAATTGTCAGACAGCTGAATTTTCTACGAACATTTCCATAAAACTATCGTCATTGAAAACATATTTGCATTTACCAGAAAGGGATAAGCAGTAGGAAATTACATATTAAACTTGTGTTCGACAAATATTTGGTATTGTGATATAACTTTAATAACGGTGATTGTTCAATTATATATTGACGCCATTTCATTCACTACTCCCTATGCTTTTATAAACCCCACTTTGATTTGATAAAAGTAATTTTACCTTTGCATTATAACATGTCTATATATTAATTATTAAAATCAGTTTATGCACATTCATTGGCGCAGTATTATAATGGTAGAAAGAATTGGGTTTTCCATGTTAAAAAACTGCTCGATGATTATGGATTTAGCTCTGTTTTTGTAAATCAGAAAAACATAAATTTCAAATTATTTTTGTAAATTTGTTCAAGAAAACAGTAACGGATTGTGCCTAACAGAAACTATTTGGAGATATTGAAAAAAAATGTAATCCTGAGATCCTTGTACATACATTTAAAACCGAGCTTTGGAATATCGGATTACTTGATTAAAAGATATTCGTTTAAAATACGTAATAGCATAACTAGATTGCGCGTGTCGTCGCATAATTTATTTATAGAATCTCTTAGACATGGGCGTAAACCAAGAAATGAAAGATTATGTTATTTCTGCGGTAATGACATAGAAGATGAATTTCATTTTATAATCACATGCAAAGAATATTCTGACATGAGAAACAAATTCATACCAAAATATTATGTGAAAAATCCGAGCATGTACAAATTTATAGATTTATTTGGTTCTAAAAAGAAAAAAGTCTTGTTAAATTTGGGAAATTTTATAGCACAAGCATTTAAACGCAGGGAATTAAATCAACTGAATCTTCAGGCATAATTATAAAAATGTTATCTTGTTAGTAAAATTACTTTATTTCCTTTTATTCTGCATGTATTGTTAATACAGTCCAAAGATGTATTTGTATCATATTGTATGACACTTTCCTACTAAATAATGTAAACTTTGATGATTACGTGATGTTTAATTATATTTGAATGTATGTATTTTGTGACCATGTGCATTTTGTACACGTCTTATATGAATAAACTATATATCTATCTATCTATTATATGCAGCAATATTAATATGAAAATAAGTATTGGTGCATGTTAAGATTTTTATTGATCTTTATGATGGACATCTGTAAATTCTTTAATTTTATATGTTTTCTGATTTTTTCAAACGGTTCTTGAAAAGATGTATGACAGTATACAAAAATCAACATTCAATGGATAGGACAGAGCGATTATATATCT
Organism: Ruditapes philippinarum; assembly: GCF_026571515.1. Classification (NCBI taxonomy): domain Eukaryota; kingdom Metazoa; phylum Mollusca; class Bivalvia; order Venerida; family Veneridae; genus Ruditapes; species Ruditapes philippinarum. Next base: position 113,338 of record NW_026864021.1, read on the forward strand.
TAGAAGTAATTATTTTACTTAATTAACTTTTTCTCATCTTTAAATTCGATTGATGATAAAAGATTTGTGCTGTGTTAAGACTATATCTAATTATAAAATATCTTCAGTTCTGGCTAAGTAACATCATGTCAAGACAATTAAATCCCCCATACCTGAGCATTCTAGACAGGTTGTTACATGGTTCCGTGATGCACTGGGCACCTGCAACATACTATTTCGATGTTCGCATGCTTTGTTTTATCACCGTTCAAAATTGCTTTTTCCTGATAATTGAAATCAAGCAGGTCTACTTAGTTGGAGCGGTAATTTACTGGAGGGAGATAAATGTCTGTGAAGAATGTTATACATTTTTTATGCTAGTGTTCCTGACAGGAGAGGGACGTTTGAAGTTTGGAATATATCTTTTGTAATTTTCTATTGTAAGGGAAATAACTTGTCGGTTACTTAAAATATTTTCGTTCATCGGTATTTCCCATCTATCAACCAAACTGGCTCTCAAACCTCTTATCAGATCTAACATTTCGTTTGCTCGATGACTCAGTTCCCATTAGCACAGGTGAATCTTCCCTGAAGATAAAATACACTAAGATAAATGGAAAGATGATTTTTATTCCATGATAAAATAAGCGGAATGTTACCAACAACTAATAATACTTGACATACTTTTTTCAATATTTACAATTAAAAAAAAACGGAAGCAATAATTGCAATGTATTTTACGTATAATGTAATTACCACTTGTAAAACGAGGTAACCATGTTTACAGAAAATATTATGATATTCTATGATAGTTATGGGGTTAAATCTTGATAATAAAATAAAAACAAAAATTGTAGGGTATATTATAAATAAATAGTGTAGAAAGATGAAAATATTTATTTTTGATATGTTTTTTTTATATGTTAATCTTAAAGTATATGGGACAGAATGATATATTGTTCCTGTTGTTTTTTCTCCAAAATAATTTGAATTGATTTTTCATACTTTGAAAATTTTTAAAATGCATAATGATATTATATAAAGAAAGACAATTGTTTTATCGATGCTGTATTTTTATTGTTTTGTTGAGGTATTTTGGGTGTTTATGTATAGATAAAATATATAGTATAACGATGCCTTCTGACTCTTATATATTAACAAATTAAACAATAAGCAATTAACCATGATTGAGGATAAAAAACAGTCATGTATAATTTTGTTTCAAGTCAACATATTGTACATATTAATGTTAATAGCTAAGGATAACAACTTTAGTACGTGTTTTATGTTAGCATAGATTAATGAGATTTTAGTTCAAGGAATCATGCCACTTAAAACTGATATTCTAAAAACTCAATATGCTAAGCAATTTACTAAATTGAGATGATTTTGATCAAAGGAGATTTGAGAGGGTATCTTAAGCTAATACGAGTACAGATGAATAAGTATCGAATTTCAGCTCTTTTATCTAAAGATATTTTTAAAGTTCTGCAAATAAAAATGTGATAAATTCGCTCTTTACACCGCTTATAATCTACTTCTTTTTGTTAATTTTCTGAAGCTGTAATCAAACTCATAACACTCTTTCGGTAAAATTCTTAAATAAATATGATGCTCAAATTAAAATTTATCAATTTTGTAAGTTCCAAAAAGCATTATTTATAAATATATTACCGAATTTAACATTTCAGGTAATAAAAAAATTATTTTCTATAAAGTCTAAGTCAAATTTTTTGATAAGAAATGAATGCATATATTTTAATGATTACATATAATATGTACAAATATTTGCAGTACATATTTTACCTATTCTTCGATGTTTGAAAATTGTTTTATATGCATAATTATATACATATATAATTTCACTTAAATGTAGTATACAACCTCTATTACAACATATAGGATCTTTAAAGATCAAATGTTATCCAAGTTTTAGACACATAAATGTTAAATGATAGATCAATTAAACATTAAATTTACATAAAACAATTGAAACAATATCGGACAAAATGTGCTCGGGTCATTACAAAACTAAAGCTTTCTTAAACAACTCCTTCTCCCTATTTGTACTTAGTGTCATGTCACTGATTTAATTAAAGAATCAAGGGAGAATAATCTGTGAAATTATTGATCATCATATAAAGCATTTGCAAACTGTTCACAACCCGATTCATTTGTTATCCCACAAGTATGTGCTTTCTCACGCAAACAATTTAGAATCAGAGCATATTGACAAAATGGCAAGCATTGAAACCAACTGTTTCATTCATTACATTATTTATCTGTACAATGTCATTTAAAATAAAAAAAAACATTTAGCTTGAAATGAATAACTGATAATGAAGGCTTTATATGACAATTCATTTTGATTGATATCATTGAACATATCGCCTTTAAGTTATATAAATTTGTAATAAACCATACCATTTAAGCTTAATAGTAACAAATTGTTCAAATGAGACAATATTGTCCATGCTACATTCGAATCAAGATACTTCAATTATCAATTTTCGTTGTGTAAGAAAACTTTGCTGTCATGTTCAAGACATGCAGAGTTTGAGACTAATATTATAAGTACACATGCATATGTGTGTATATAAAAACTGTAACAAACGTCCTTAAGTTTTCTGTATGATTCTTAAGAAATGTTCAGAAAATAACTGCATATTATACTTTGATTATTTTGTTTCGTGTGACAATTAGGGTGAACAACAAATATCATTGTAACAAAATGTCTTATAACATACATTATAAGTTAAATATGCACATTAGATAAATGTACGAGCTGTGCATTATCAAACTTTATGTTAAAATATTATGCAGAATAAATGCTTCATGTTTTATGTTTTATGTACATTTAAATACTTATAATTGTGTAAATCCTTTTCTTATTTGGTACTTTTCGTTAAGAGTATTATTCAGAATAAATAATATATGTTTTACATCATATTAAATTCTTTATGAGAGCAGTGTGCTAATTAGTAATAAAAATATTCACCTTGCTAGCATATACCGAACAGCTGTTATACATATATAAACATAGACACACAATGCACGTAAACCTCCGTGTGATTTGTGTTCCTTAGACCTAATTATAAGATGCCCACTTTACAAGAAATCTTCAGTTAATATAATTAACTTCTCGGGTATAAATGGAAATAACGAAGGGGCATATAAACCGCTATGTGATAAAAATGATGTTATGTTTTTATAAATGAAATAATTGGGGAACGATATAAAAAGCATATTATTTGGAATTATAATTGTTTAAGCGTGTGTTTGTAATGCTTTTAAAAACTTTAACATAATTATAAGATCTTTTTGAATGATTGTATAGTACCTTTTCATGAAAACATAATTGCACTTGTCATTCAAAAGATAAAATGTTCTAATACTTTTAAACATTTCTTAGTGTTACACTTGTAATTAGGCCAACATTTTCCGTTTTAATCAGGATTAAATGTAATGACAATTGTTTGTTATACATAACAACGTGAACCAAGATGCTTCCATGCTGCTACCGCTTCAAGATATTCTAGTTAGTTTTTGAAAAAAAGATATGCAGTATTGTCAATACAGATTTGGTACATAATACCTTCTCGTTGACAGGATGTTTGAATTTTTTTAACAAAAAGAAACAATTTCAGCTTACCTGTTTGAACCATCAAATAAAACATATTTTATTTGGCATGATAAATGATTTGCAAGGCATGTGCATTCATGAAGTGGATAATAAGAAATAACTTTATTAAATTTATTCAAAATGAGGTAAAATGGATATCTTACTCTGACAACCTTTGAATAGAATAACAAGATTCAGTATAAGATAAAGATTTCTTAGCATCAGGACGTCGCCAGAACGATGTGGAGTCACGGACATTATTGGTATATTACATTTTTTTTAAACTTTTTTTTATTTACAAAATGTGCTTACTTATGTTAGAATTGTTAAAGATATGCTAATAACAATGTTTAAAAAGCCGTATCGTTTCACAAAACAACACAAATAACGCATATAAGATGCTGATATATCTGTCTATCTATGAAATTCATATGAATTACCAAGTATCTGATCAAGCCTAAGACATAGGAAATAAGAAGCTTGCCAATTGACAAAAATATGTTCTGTTAAAATGAGTAACTTATGTTTCCCACAATGATAGAAAGTGCACTCACAAGATCTATATTTGTATGCCTATATATTTTTATAATTGACAGTCGTCTACTACTGTTTGACAAGCTTTGATATATCCTATATATGTCGGTATATTTTCTCTCGTATATATATCTTTATATATAGATAATTACCCAAAGTCTGATTTGTCAATGTTTATAACTTATAAAAGAGGAAATGTCTGCCATTTGATTGGAGTAAATTTCCATGACTACGGCTTCTTTAATGCCTCACAAGGTTGTATTAAGTTTGCAATAAAATAAGAAAAAAATATAATATAACTATCATTTCTAGTTTTAAGTGTTCCGATAAAAAGATTTAAATATACCCATTTAATTACTTGTAAATGCCCAAAGGTATTTTGTATGTTGATATGCCAATAAACCTTAAACTGTTTAAAAAGTAGCGGAGTAGGAAATAACTTTATTAAAGTTATTCAAAATGTGGTAAAATGGATATCTTACACTGTCAAGTTTTCGAATAGAATAACAAGATTCAGTATTAGATAAAGATTTCTTAGCATCAGGAAGTCGCAAGAACAATGTGGAGTCACGGACATTATTGGTATATTTCACATTTTTACTTTTTTACTTACAAAATGTGCTTACTAATGTTAGAATTCTTGAAGATAACAATGTTTAAAAAGCAATATCCTTTCACAAAACAACACATTAAATGCATGACATATGCTTATATTTCTGTCCATCTATGACATTCATATAAAATACCATGTATCTGGTCAAGCCTAAGACATGGGAAATAAGAAACTTGCACTTGCCTATTGACAAAAAAGCCGTTCTGTTAAAAAGATTTGAGTATCTTGAATTTCTCACAATGATAGAAAGTGCACTCACAAGATCTATTTTTGTATGCCTATATATATTTTGATAATTGACAGTCGTCTTCTACTGTTTGACAAGCTTTGATATATCCTATATATGTCGGTATTTTCTCTCGTATATATATCTCAACGTTCTTTTATATATAGATAATTACCCAAAGTCTGATTTGTCAATGTTTATAACTTATAAAAGAGGAAATGTCTGCCATTTGATTTGAGTAAATTTCCATGACTACGGCTTCTTTAATGCCTCACATGGTTTTTTTCAGTTAGCAATAAAATAAGAAAATTTTATAGTACTACTATCATTTTCAGTTCTAAGTGTTCTGATAAAAACTCTTCTCAAGATAATTTAAATATACCCATTTTATTACTTGTAAATGACCAATGTTGATATGCCAATTAACCGGAAACTGTTTAAAAAAAAGAAGCGAATCATACCCTTACAGAAAGTCAAGATGTAATGCAATCTTGAATATTGTATATGGAGTCTAGTTAAAAAAGATTGTGTGTAGGATTGATTTTATCGTGTTAGGACATTTCTTTAACGATACCAACATTTGTTGAAGAGATATCAATATGTTTCCATGCTTACTCATGCAGGTCCGAGATACAACATTGCGTATCACACGAGTTCTTGATTGTGCACTTTATTTTCTCTCTATAAAAACATTTCTACTGTTCTTGAAATACTTATGGAAATTGTGCCACTTGTAGACCGATTAACTTTATTGTGAAGTAAAAAATCTATAATAGGTTGACCTTGACTTTTTCATGAGACATCTGTCAAAATTCTAATGTAAGATCGGACAGGATTTTTGTACTCGAAGAAAGTTTATGTAATTGAGCACTCAAAGTCTTGCTCGTTTGTGTACGTAGCAAAAGCGAACCCTATCTTAACAATGTGTTTTCGAATACATATATACTGGTACCATATTAATCTTTTAAATTGATGTGAATGAATGATAGGGGCTATACATCTTATTTAGCTAAAATGTCAGTACGTTACAATTTATGTATACACTTTTTGTGTACATTCTCACATTGATTCCTGCACAGAAATCAAGATAAGTTGTGCCTTGCTCTCGTTAACGCTTTTAAGCCTATTTAGGAAATGAAATAAAGAAGACAAGTATTATTTTAAAGAAAATTGTATATCGCAAAACATACAGCCTTTGCTGTTCCGTGTTATGTAAAAGAAGGATACAATGTACAATTTTATTCACACAAGTGTTTACATTTTCAAACTCTATATGAGGTAACGAAGCAGTTTATGCAGATGAAGCAAAGCATTTACCTTGATGTAGTCATTAAACTCTGCTGCAAAGTAAAGTTTTGTTTCATCCAGAATTTTATTATAAGCCTTAAATCTATGATGTCTTTATTATGTAAAATTAAATGTTAAATGGCCACAACGTCAAGTATAGTACAGACATATTGAACCTGCTAACATACAACTAGCAGCTGTTGTAAATATAAACATTAAATATAAACCTACAGTACACCTGGGTGATCGTTTCTAAGAACTTATTATAAGAAATCCATCGACCTTTCGACTAAACAGTCAGTTAGTAATTAACTTCTTGGGAACTAATGGAGTTTTCACAAGAGTTTTTTACATTGTTAGCGGGCATTTAAACCACCACAGGATTTTCTTTTGAATTACTTCCAGTAATCACTGTGTTTTAATTGGATATGTTTATCAAGATGGATTTGAATAATATACCTTAGATGGATTTTTTCCTAGTACGAAATAACTTTATGAATATTATTTCAATCTTTTATAGCTATAAAATGTTGCACAAAGTTCGACATATCACTTAAATCGAACTCATTGAAACTTCTAAGTATGATAACCATAAATTTATCACATATGTCGATATGAAAAGCGTTGGGGTGTATGCATGTCACGTAAATCATTGTCCAGAAACTTAAATGAACATTTGATATGCTCTTATCACTTCTTTAAAAGCAATATGAACTGACTCTTATTTCATCAGATTTATACGCACAGATTCGATAATTTTATATGTTTACATTAAAATTTACTACTTAACATTATAATAAAATGTTTTAATCGAACAACACAACTGATCAATATATGTAATCAAAAGCAATTCGATTTAGACAACTTTTAAACCACCTCTTTCTGTTTACTGTTTTAATGCATGTACATATTAAAGAGATAATTCCAGCAGTTCAGGACAAGAAAAGGCAATAAGATCAATATTCTTTTTGTGTGGGTGAGACGTATGTAAACAAACTTCAAATTAAATTTATTGGATATATATATATCTATAATGTAACATCATTTATAGATCTTTCTAAGCTCAAACAATTAGGTGTGAATAGCTTATAAAATAGGTTGCCAAGAGTGAAGCAGACGATTTTGAAATAAGAATGAGTTTACGTGCTATATCTTCTTTCTTTCCGTTGCAAGTAATATTGAAAACACATCAAACTGTAGACTATTGTTTATAAATAAAATAAATGCTATAATTTTGTGTGTGACTGAAAAAAAAACATGTTTGACATTTGATAAGTGATTAGAAACTGGGCAAAATTTTAAGTTCTATATTCTAGACTTTGCTGCAACATTCTGTTTATCTTTCTAGTTTCTTTTACAAATATCAAGTATTATTGATGCGGTGATTTTTGAAACATTGCTTTTCACTTTCATGGTGTTAAGTGTGAGAAACATTATTTTTGATATAGCATTAACGCTTGATATAAAACAATAATTGGTCATTTAAATTGCTTTCATTCACTTTTTTATTCTATATGGTCATTTTGAGTTGGTTGTTGATATTTTGAATTATCTCTGTGGACAAAAAGTACAAACAAAAAGGATATTTAAAAGGAATCGGTTTTGACTATCAAGTAACTGGGAGATAACGTTTTGCTGAAGATCATAAACTGTCTTACTCAGCTGGACGCTTACCCAGAAGGAAAACAGCATCAAAAATGTTGTGGAGTCATGGACATTACTGGTAGGTTACTTTTATATTTAAATAATGGGATGTAAATAAAAGATGCAATGTATGATAAATATTGCAAAGTTTTTAGTAATGAGAGGTATTTTGCATTTAAATTGTTAAGTGTACGAAAAAAATAACAATATTGCTTGTTAAGTAATCATATATCTATATAAAGCATACACATAATTCATTTACGCGCTCCATTGCATGTTCCTATCTTATTTCATCGTTACAGTCCAGAAGTTAGTCGTCTTACCATAACTCCATAAACATGTTATAGACAATTATGAGAAAATCAAATGATAAGCACATATCTCATTTTATTGCAACAAAAATGACAAACTAATTGGGTATATTATAGATCCCCGGGATGGATCGATGAAGTATAACAATAGACGCTGTCCTACATGTTTGTGTAATTTTGATAATTGAAAATCGCCTTAATCTCTGACAGGATCTTTCTCGTATTCTCACGAATTTCCTGTAATTGATTATAATTGTTCAAGAGGCGTTATTTATCATCATTAATATCAAATATTGTATAACATACAGTATACTTCTATTTCTATGAAACATATTATATATAAACATGTATCGTTCTTCTGAAACTAGACCAAATGATTCTAAATATAACCTCAATATTGCATAATCATTTCACTCTTCGATGCATCATGATATATAAAATCATTACATGCGCTGCCAAAATTGATGCAATGCGATTCACGTCATTAAAATATGTACTGGCATTCACTAAATCACGTACCACGGACTGTAAGAAATAATTATAATAATCCTAATGCCACAAGGTAATACAGGTCAAGTACTTACCTGAGATAAGAGTTGTGGGTTTATCGCAATGTACGCTGTAATTGGACCTAGCAGAGGTAGCAAGAAAGACCCACAGAACACCTTATATTCTAGTTACTTTATAGTTTGTATATATAACTGCCACGATGAAACCAAACCCCCTCCTCCCCCGCCCCCCCAAAAAAAATATATACATTGAAGAAAAACGAAAGCAAGTTGATGCTTAAATATGTACATGCCTTCTTGCTTATTACGATATGGTTGCATTAAGTGTCTTTGATCTTCAGTATCCGTATCACATGCTTCAACGAGATTTATTACCATGCCTATAATTATCCGTTGCATTGTAGTATAGTTAATTACTATAAAACAGTACAATCATATAGTAAAATTACAATGTAATCATAGCTTTTTGGCGATTTTTGTTGGTTAAATGCCTAGAAGATGTTACTGATTTAATTATTGGATCACCTTATTGTTAGCGGTTCTCAAAAAATAATTAAACTCTCATCCTCCTCTGAGACTTTTTTCATTCGAAAACGTTCAAGATTTAAAATAAATGTAACAAAAGTGTCTGTCTTTGAAGTGCTCCGTTGCTTACCATGAGCATTTTATAGCAAACATTGAGTTAGTCAACCAATAACATACAAAATGTTTATCATAATGAAATTATCGTAAATATTGACCATACTTACTACCATATTCACCTTGAACCTTAAGAAACGCCAACTATTGTTCCTTCTAATGATTTATTTACAACTTAGGGGACTTGGACGGTAGTTTGCACTTGACAGTACCGTCCATGAACAGGCTCAATCAAAACGAACCTTAAACATTTTCAGTGTTGCCGTGTTGGGCTTTCTTAAGAGATTCTTATTTTCTCTATTTTATCACATTAAGCCAACATCCGTGGTCCTATCCACAAAAACAAAGGTTCTGATACCTTGATACGTTTGGCTGAATAGATTTTTTAAAAAAAACAAGCAAAACTTTTCAAGCCTTTTAAAGATAAGCAAGAGCTTGTTTTAAATAATTATCTGATATTTGCTGACATGAAATGATCAATGTTTTACTGCATGTTGTCTGTAATATTTTTATAATATTTTTTATGATGCATCTTCTTGTAAATAAAACAAACAAAACAAGATTAAAACATGTCTGTATTTTAAATGATATTGTTGTTGTGTGCTGCTATCTAAAAATCACATTACAATGTTGTATCAGTGTGATAACATGTTATTGACGAAATTTTCATTGCAAAGTTATAATCAACTTTCTAAAATATTTTTGGCATATGGCTTTTTAACATTGTAATGATAGTATCTGGAAGTTAATTAAAATATAACGATTTATGCAGGTGCTGTGTTCAATTTTTACATAAATGTATTTAAATAACAAAGATTTAGCAAATGTTCAGATGTTGACTCAATAGTTCATATCTGCCTTTAATTTATAAAACCTCAATGATCAAAGCTATAAATTAAGTGTATTTTACATGACTGTTTATCCTATTGCTATAAAATTGTACCAATAAAGCTACATAATTACTCGTTTTTATCATTAATTTTTATGAAATTTCCATTTACAGATTGTCATATGATTGAAGACAAACATGTTTCATGTCATATTGAGTTCAGTTTTGCCAACACAACTACTTAAAGAACAAAACTAATCACCTTGCTAGCATACACCAAACAGATGTTATACATATAGACATCAAATGCACCGTTTACCTTTATTTATGTCTAAGTAAATTCACCTTACAACAGTCAGTTAAAAGTCGATTTCTGATGTTTCCATGAGAGTTACACCAATGGTTTTAGTATTGTTCATTTTTAAGAATGCAACTAAAATTAACTTGATTCATGGCTGACCTCATTGCAACCTATAAAAAACATTTATATGTTGCCAAATATATTAATGTTCATTGACATTAAATTATTATTATTGTTATCATCTAATTACATACATAAACCTGAATTATACCTGGGATAAATGTGTCCAAACTCTTTTTTTTAACAAACTACGATTATTATAATTATAAAAGAGTTCACGAGTGTATCGCTTTTTATTAGGATTAAGATAATGCATTGATTCATACCCTATCTAACTCTAAGTCAGATAAGTGGTTAAAATTAGAATTTCACCACAACATAGTTAAAATCAAACAAAGCACACGCCAATGTTTGTGGTTAAATCTATTGTTATTCAAATAAAAGATAAGAGTCGGGATATATCGTTCCTTGATTTGATGATAATTTGTTCAGTTGTTACTTTAATTTAAAATAAATGATCCTGTCATTACGTCGTACTGTCATACATGATGTTTCGAAATTTAAAAAAATGCAATGCACACAATACGAATAGAGTTACGGATTTGTGTTAAAATGGCGGACACCCAATCAAACAAACAATCAACTCACCTTGCCATTTCATATGTTTCTGCTTAAATGATTTAATCTTAATCGATATTTTACATTAGTAGTTAAAGCATAGCAAATATCTTTTTTCTGCATCCTCATATAATGTTGATAATTGACAGCCTTTCAACTACTGTTTGACAATCTTTGATATATTCTATACTTTCTAAAAATATATCCGTATCAGGGAATATTCTCTCTATATGTACACGTATTTTATATCTAGATAATTAGAAGGCTGTTTGCTTTGTCCATTTTTTATCAGAGATGAAACAGGCAATGTCAGAGATACCATTTAGATTTCCTTGACAACGTTTAATACTTCAAAAGCAATCTTATATTGAATCAGCGTCAACGAGCTGAGTAAAGTTGTTATATTAGATGAAATGTTTGTCTATGTTTTGATTTATATACATTTTCTTTTAGAATGTGCTCGATATCCTAACAAGCGACGAGTTTGTGCATCTTTTAAATGTCTTTATTTAGAAAGTTACCCTTGAATCATTGCGATAGCAAGATATTTCTATACATGTTAAGATCAAGACATAATTTATTATAGGTAAAACAAATATTTTGACCATATATGTAAGAGTTCGTTAAATTTATAAAACTTTCTAAATAAAGGGATATTTTTATCATTTTATTAAATTAACAAGTACAAATGTAAGAATACTGTATTTTAATTATTAACAATATTGATGATTTTCCTAGAGTCTTGAAACACAATTTATTATTTTGTTACTATAAATGTATTATATTTTTTGGTATTTTTTATTTGAAATGTCATTGTTATGCGAATGTGAAGTATAATTTACATGCTACGAAGTTGTAATTTTAAAAGAAATGACACAATTCCTCTCATTTTTATTTCCTAAACAAGTGTCAAAATATAAAACAATCAATGTATTTGGCCAGATGTCTGACATTTCGTCAGTTAATGTGTGTTTGTTAACCGCATTCTATATAACAAGTCTTTTGACAATCGATTATGGAACTAATATAATAGAACTGTTGATAAAATTTATATTTTATAAAAATAGTTCAAAAGTATAGCTTTATACCCTTAAAGTAGGACTTGCTGACTCGTGTAAAGAAATTTCCTACTGTATTATTTAAAATCTGGAGAACATTCTGTCTTTGTCAGGTTTTTTATCATTGATTGGATAAGATTGAAGCTGATGTAAAGGAGGAGTGCCAACAGTGCATGATATTAATATTGTTCTAAACATTTTCATGACGCTTTTGATAAAGCATTTTGTGCAGGTGAAATATTTACCTTGATGCAGTCATTAAACATTGAAGGTTTGTTTTATCCATGGTTTTATTGTAAGCAGGAACCATGTGATGTCCTTATTTCGTTTAGTTCAATCTTATATGCCAACAACGTCAAATAAAGTACAGAAATATTAAACCGGCTAACACACAGCTCCCAACTGTTGTAAATATAAATATTTAATATAAACCCACTGTGCAATTTGAGTGATTGTTTTTCTAAGAAATCCCTGTCAGAAATCTTTCGATCGTTCTGCAACATTTACTTCTTAGGAACAAATTGAGTTTTACACTGTAAGCAGACAATTAAGGCCTCTTAACGTGTTTGCATTTTTCTATATTGAAAGTATATTGTCACTGGACATCAAATATTTTTTAATATTTAGTTCATATAAACACCACGTTTACTCATTAGCCCAATTCATTATCTATGTGTTTTCGTTCTTTGATATGAACATTTGGCCGTGACCCTTAACGGTTATGACGTGTGACCCTAAACGGTTATGACATACGATGAGTTTTGATGAGTAACATGACCATACCAGAAAAAGAACATGACAACATAAATGATACATGTTAATAAGTATCAGTATTTTTTGTTGTTGTTGTTTTTGTTTTGTTTCTTCTGTGTTTTTTTTTGTTTGTTTTGTTGTTCTTGTTGTTGGTTTGTTTTTTTTCTTGTAAATGTTCCTGAAGTAGAAAGCTGCGAATATGTAAACATACCTAGATATTAATTGATTGAATAAACATTCAATCTAATGTTGTTTGTAAAGATCATACTTGACAAAGGTACTAAGGTTATGTTTTCTTTGCCAAGAATAAATCAGGCAATTATGAAATCAAAGCACATTTTGTTAAAGTCGTTTTTTTCTGGTTTCCTTTAATAGATATTCTTGAAATAGTAATTTCACAGTAAATGCCGTGTGAACTTTTTCTTGTTTAAGGTGAAGTCTCTGTAAAAATAAGACAGTGTCAAATGTATATTCAGATATCTATTTTAAGTTCAGAAATGACGTCATCAGAAATGTCTGATGGTATAGGTACTAATTTCTACGTTTTTGGGACCAGTTGTGATTACACTTTTAAAAAAAAACTTGTATTGGTAAAATATTTAAAGTATATATCTGACAATTGGGTTTTAATATTGCAAGTAGCCATTTCTTATAAGTCAATATATTTAGGATTTACGGAACAAAGATGTTATGGAGTCATGGACATTACTGGTACGTTGATTTGTCAATATTTTTATATTATGAAATGATTGGCGTCCGCGCCGAAGCGCGGCGCCCCTTTATGGAATGAAATCAGATTTTGTGAAAGGGCGACAGCAACTTCTCGAGCCTTTTATAGTTGTTCATAATAAAAGCCGATCATTCCGATCGGTATGAGGGTGCTTGATTATTTATTAGTCGCGATATGTTCAATGAATGGCGAACTGGAGAATTTCGCAATGCAAACATTTACAAATGAATAACCTTTTCCGTCAATAAATCGCGCTCTTCGGGGTATTTTTGTTTATCATTTTGTAGTACCAGTGGGTTATTATGGTATGTTATTCCGAAAGCTGTTAATAGAATGATGAGGTGATGACCTAAATATTCCGAAAATCTATTTATAGAGGGATGTACTCCTATCGGTAATTCCCGGTCTCTCCCGGGATTTACTAGTGACCGGCGAATAGTACCACACGTTTATTGTCCGGTCTCTCCCGGTTTTGGAGTAGATGTTTGATATCGTTACAGAACAGAACAAATATTTTACAGATAAATAAGCTTTTTTTCAAAATGAATGTTTGTCACTTAGTTTGGTTACAATAATTAATAAACACAGATCAACTCTCAAATTTATTGATTATTATTATACATAAACATACAATTCGAAAAAAAACCAACAACACAAATCGCATGTTTTATTTTATCTTTATGAGATAAAAACAATAAATATGTACAATAATTGAGAAAAAATGTACGTTTTTATGGTATTAATATGACACTATCAACTTTGAAACATTTTATTTAATTTGTTATTCGTGTTTAGTAAAGATGCCGAGGAATTATTCAAAGTTACAAATCAGATTTTATGAATTATTCAATTGATTGATAATTTAAAAAATGATAATTTAAAAGAAAAATACAAATGTACATGTATATGGTTTAAGAATAAACAATATTATATATTGAAAGATTAACCATGATTTACTGACTTTTTCCAGTTAAGTTTTGACTTATAATCGTCGGTCAATATGACAATTGAATTCTTAAAATAGTAGTAAACGTAAAAACTCAGTATTAAAATAGCGCATAAAACACAAAAAAAAGAAAAGAAAACAATATTCATAAAATCTGCATTTTTTTTATTAAAATAGATATTTCAATTATTGTATAATAAACAATTATGCTCAACATGATCAACATGGTAATATAACAAGTGTCATATTGTAAACAGATACCTTAAGAGGGGGTCCTCGCTAATAGCGATAACATAATAAGGGACAATTACACAAGTATGGTGTTGATCATGCGTTACACATATGGATTATAAATGATTGTATACATGTATATCCGTTGCTATTAATAACCACGATCATAAAGAAATAACAAGTTCTAGCATGCCAATCAAAGTTATAAATAATGAACAATTTCTTTCGTCCGTTCATTCATAAGTGATATACAATTCTGGTAAAACCCAATGAACCATTGAAAAGTTTATAAGAATATCTTGTCATCATATATCTACTAGTTCGTCTGCACCTACTGCTTGGACGCCCTTTGATGCTTTGCATCAATGCTTTTCTTGTTTTTATTTTTGCTTGAATCTATTATATAAATATGTTTAAAGAAATTAAGGTAAAACAACTGAAGGCCGTTTTGCATGAAGGGTTATTAAAACAATTGACCTATTTTTGATAATGAAATATTCATAGAAATTCCGTACTCTCTGTCTTGTTGTACCACAGTATACTTTCTAGCAAGAATATGTATTATAAAATCTTATGGATATAATTTCACTAAAATGTGTTATTTTAATACGAACAGTTTTTTAAAATCATTTTCTCTTTTAATCACGATTTTAGTGTAGCATTTATCTTTTATTGAACGATCGAATGAAAGCATTGATCGTAAAAAGAGCAAAGTTGTTAGAATATTTCTCTAACCTTTTTAACAGAAATCTGTCGCTTCCAACAATTCCTTAAGTATGTTATTAGCAATTATGAGAAAATCAAATGACAGACACATATCTCATCTTATTGTTACAAATATGACACACTATTTGATAAATTATAGATTCCTTGGTTTGATCGATATAGTATTTCAAAAGAGCTGTTCTGAATTTGTCAGCTAATTTTGATGTTTGAAAATTGCCTTTTTCTCTGACAAGAGTCTTCAATTATTTTCAGTTGTAACTTCAAACAAATCAAAATCTTTGATATAACGAATGGTAATGATAATGTAAAGAACGTTTCTTTTTTCCATGACATCTTAAACTATGCATGTACTTTATGTTTTTGAATTGCACTAAATATTTCTCAGAACTGATAATTTTAAAACCCTCTCACATATCGCTGTTTCCATTTTCCTTATATAATATCATTCTTCCATGATAGATGGAGGTGATTTTAAATTAGTTATTGACGCACAAACAGTGTTTAAAATGCCTTAGCAAAAGTAAGAAATAAAATATCGCTAAACAAGTTGAAAGAAACGATAACTTTCCGATACGAAAAGACTATACAGGTTAATTACCTATACTAGATAAGGAAGGTAGAAAGATCACAGCATTAAGCTTAGTAGTTTTTTTCTATAATAGCATTCGTGAAGTAAGATTTATGGTATAGATATGACAGTCAAGATTGATATAAAACATGAACAAACAATCAAAGATAGAAATATTCAAATGTTGCGAAATATAATCGAATTCCCGTTTTATCTAATTGAGATTTAATCAAACAAACAAGGCACGTCGAAGAAATCGACTTTATCAAACCAAGCGTTTGAATTCTGATGTTTGGTTAAGAAAATCCTTCGAGACCTAGTTTCATATCCTTATTATGAAATCAGAATAAATATATTATATTGTATTTGCAGTGCATTTCATTGCTGTTGTTCTTTTTTTCTAAATGACATTAAAACTATTTCCACTACGACAGCTTTTATGCTTGAATGAATATGTTTGTAATTTTCACTTCTTTTTCCGATCTTTTACTTGATTTGATTGGAGTTTTACTGATATTATAGAAGGCGTCTAGTATGACAAACAGTATAGTTTCAAGCGGATCTAATTTTTCTCCCGATAACTTCTCTGTTTCGCTCATTTCTTTACAGTTAAATATAGATTTCATTGCAGAAAGACCATTAAGCAGTACAGCATCAGTTCCACATGAATTTAAATTTTAATCAGTTTGTGGCAGTCTTTTGAACTATGTCTATATAATTATATAGATTTACTAAAAGAAAATCCGTCTATATGAAATAAAGTTGTATAAATGTTTTTGAAAACTAAATCGCGCTAGATTTAAGTTACTTCATTTGTCCTGGTAAAAGATTGAACTGACATAAACAATATATAATTCATCAATCAAGACTAATTCAGTTATCAAGCGTTGTTATTGTTTCCATCTAAATATATCATAAGCAGCTGCATTTCAACTCACTCTTGGCTCGGGTCCACATCTTTCTAAAGGGCACAACGGACCTACAGAAACCAACGTTGAGTTGTCTACCCGAGGAATATGGCCCTACGTCGTAATAAGTTCTAATTTTAGAAAAATGTGATATTAACTAACAGTAATAGTTTGTTTTTTCTCTGATTTCCTATCAAATAACAGAGTGTAAATATGAGAAGAAATACTTGATATTTGATCTGCAGACCAGCTTCGTACAATAACCGATTCTTGGAATGATTAAACGCTTATCCCAAAGGGAAGCTTTCTCACGCACACGTTTAAGAATAAGAAACATAACGTCAACAGCTTTTGGATCTTTTCATAGATGTTCCTTTGTCGCTTGATCATGGCCGGTACTGTTCGCTATGCAGTTCATTCATAATATGAAATTCGCCCTATAATTAAAGTTTTTAACAATTTTGTCAAGATAGATAGATGCACGAGTTTTGTTAAGATATTTAGTGTAGTTACAGAAGTAGTAATAGAAACCTGTAAATCCAAAGATAATTTCTATTTGAGTTTAAAAGTATCAAAATTCAATGTTTGCCCCATTAAATTATCGTTTAGAAGATTTTTGTCTCATGAATATAATAGTTTGCTTTCTCAAATAATATTTTAATGTCATCTAGAAACAAAATCTTGAAAAGGTCTCTCTCTTGGGATTTGTGGTTTCTGTTTTTTTGTTTTGTTTTTTTTTTCACATGTGATCACAAATAAGTGAGTTACTATGTAAAAGGGGAAAAATACGTGTATACATTCATGCATATTCTTAAAAAAAGGGGTTTATGTATTAATACTCTTCTGCTTTAAACCACTGATAAAGGTGTCTTTCATTACAATATGTTTTTGTCCAGAAAAAACAACAGCCGTTACTCAAGTAGCATGTCAAGAAGAAAAATCAAATTGTGAGAAAAATAAAATAATAATAATTAATCATCTGCCACTAACAGGAAAAATTCAAACTTTTCCCAGAGATTTTCATAATAGATGATGCTCTTTTTCAATTCGAACTTTCTTCATAAAGTCACGTACGCATGGTTTTTGTCAATAAATTAGCATGAAAGTCCTATCGTCAAGAGGTTTTACTACCAATATTGTTATAACAGATATAAAGATTGTTATAATGATTTGTCACAAAAAATTAAGCCTGGTTACACTCGCCAAAAATAGCCATGAAAGCCTTTTTTCAATATTTTCTTTTACTCATGAAGCGAATAATACAGATTAATTGTATATGTTTGCTTCCAGTATTTTTCGTTATTCTACACACATGAAATAATCAATTTTTTGTTTCATGGAAGAAAAATTAAAATCTGTGGTTTTGGTTGTGAGATGCAAAGCAAATTCAAACTTATCTTCAAAAACACTTCTATCAACAGTTATCTTGTTAATAGACACAAGCTTCAAGAGGTAAACGCGTTGGTTGACTATCACTTTGGTTTAAACCCAGTTAAGGGCAAGCCTTTGCTCAAGCAAGAAACTATACAGTCTTTGCTAAATACTTGGTTGCAGAAACGAATTCGATTTGAGAGTGTTTCTATAACCTAAGAGCTTACTACAAAATATTGTAGAAAAATAGTTTTTACATCAAAATTCAAACATTTTGTTTTATTATTTTTATACATTATGTAAACAGTGTTTTATTTGTATTTAATTATTGGTTCAAATACCTAACATTCTGTATTATTTTGTGGGGTTTTTTTGTTGTTGTTTTTTTCCTTTAATGACTTGGTTGGCTGACTACTCAGTTGTTACAAAAACAATATATCATAGAACAGATCCAGATTATTTGCATATCGTTGTTTTACGCACAATTTTCAATATCTGCTTGTCTTTCAATAAGATGCAATGTTTCATTCAGATCACCAACAATAATCCGCTTTTATCATTAGTATTGCAATGGTTCAATGCCAAAATCGTTGCAATATAATTAAACCTTACAGAAGATGTTTCCACTTATTGATCAGTTTGAAATGGCGTGTTTTAAATGCAATTATTCTGTTACACCCAACACGTAAAATATAAAAACAAAGATCAAAAAGTATGGATGGCATTGAATGAACGCACGCACATTTAATCAATTGTACACATTTTTTCCAAACTTATATATTTCGTCAATGAGTAAATTGCATTTTGCTTGTTAGTTAAATACAATTATGTATAATCAATAATTATAAAATTATACGAAAAGCATGCAGCACAGCTTTCTTTGTATTATCTTTTGATTTTTGTATTTCTTTAAAGTTGGAATTCACATTTACAAAACATTTGTTGTCAGCTCCGGTTGACATTTTAATATGCTGTTTTATTAAAAAGCAAGGAAATAGTTTATATCATTAAATCATTATGTGGAAAGAGTTGCAATCAACTTTTGTTATTGTTGATGCTGGTGCTGCAGCTTTTTTCACATCAATTGACATAATTCAATTGTCGCCGGTTAATTATGAATTGCTCTTGAATTTTTTCAGACAAACTGTTATCAGTGCCTATAGCAATATGTTTTAAGAGTGTCCGTATTGATTTAACTCTGACATTTTATTACTGATTCATACAAGATGGTGTTTTATATTGAATGACATCTTTTGAAATCACGGAGCTAAGATGGAAAAGGCCTGATAAAAGACATCATTTATAATGCGAAGCAATGTGTTACGTAACATATTTATAACAATAATAATAAAGTCGCTAAAGTGAATATGATACATTTCATATGTGTGTTTGCACTCAAAATAGGTCGTGTAGCTGAGTAACATGTTTTTTCAATTAACTCTCAGCATTCAAAATATTATATTTAAACATCAGTTTAATATTATACGTTATATCTGTTTTTAATCTGTTTTTATTTTCAAAGAAAATAATTGATTAAGAAATAGTATTATACAGTTGACGTTGAACAGAAAAGACAAACTGAGATAATCTGATATTGAAGGCAAGCTGTGCAAATTCTAGCTATTTGTATTGGAATAGCATACGAAGTAATAGAGGATACATTGAATAACAAATCTGTTCTTTAACGATTTTGATTATTTTTGTCCACTCACATCAGAGCTATGAATGTCAAAGAGTATGTTTCACCAGCCAATTTTGTAAAGAAATATTTGATATTACTCCATCCATAAAATACACATCATTGTCATATTTTTTTAGAATACGTCGATGTTGCTATATACTTTAACTCAATTTGAACTACTTATATTAACTATTTTTGTTAAGTGCATTTGGCACGATAGATTTGTATGAAAATTGTAATTGCTGTTGGAGTTATTTTAGAAGATAAAGCAAAAAGCAATGTTGTTACGACACGGACATTATCGGTTTGTATCTACTTTATGCATAAATGATTAGCTCAGTAATTTTTAAAAACTCGAAACAAGTAAATGGTTTTGGCAAATTATTCTCATTCAAAAATTGCGTAACAATACAAAAATGCATGTCTTCAAGTTATCAATTCGTTCAAGTCTGTAAAGAAAAAGTGTAGCAGTGGTAACATTCGGGCAAAACAATTACAGATATTTCAAAGGCCCCAGGTCATCTTTGTTCCTTTGTCAATTGAGCATCCGAACAATGTGTCTCTGGATACGATATGGCCGAAGGCATCAGAAATTGATATTTTGAAAATATAGTTAATATACAGCCGGCTGTTAACTATATGTTGTTTTAAGGTAGATTTTTGTATTGTAACAAATGGTATTGATTAATTTCGTGGTTTGCTTGTTTCATTTTATACATTAAAAAGTATATTAATTTAGAAACATGAAAACACCATATTTTTCTCAGGAGATATTATTCTTTAATTATTAACAAAGTTATGAAAAACAGAGTCTTCTTAGTTGAAAAACAACACTTTTATTCAATTAGCGAGCAATATTTAAAGACTTGATTGAAATACCAAATCTAAATGCAATAAAATTCAAGAATTTCACACACAATATCTGGCTAGTCTATTAGTTTCTGGCTTTTCATCTTTATACATAGAGGTATGAAGATTTAACTAATACAACAGGACCATAGAAACAAGAATATGACATTCATCCACAAACCAAACAATTCATATACATGTATATTGTTGTTGTCATTTTCTAGCATAGATATTATCATGGATATTTATACCATTGAACAGTTTATTTTCTCCTATCTTTTTATAGACGAAAGTTAACGATCAGCTTTGTTTATGATTTCACAAACGTTGATAGACTTTTTGTGAACAACTTAACTTTAAATGTTAATAATTATACAGTTTTCCTGCGTCTCACAAAACGACGTGAAGTCAAGCAGTTATTTTATTACAAAACAATTTCTCTATTTCTCTTATTTCTCTCAAATATTTCATTCGAACGAATAATCTAAAGACTATCCCGCTCTGGTGGATATTTTCATTTTCTTCAATGGTCTTGATTCAATTCACGTCAGTTAACACTCAGATATTTCTAAATCTCTCCAGAAAATTTGGAAAGAAAACGATTCCCCGTGACAGTGACAGCATTCAATGGCAAATAAACCGTGTGGAAATCGATCTTCTACTGTTACACTGTATGCCTGCTAAAACCATTCTTAAAGCATTTAGTCCAACGGGGTTTGTAGCACTAAACTAAGTGAAAAGAATGTTGTTTTTCTACGTTTGCCCTGTGAAAATGGTATACATTGAATAATACAGGTTTTTCTCCAGGCCTGAACGTGTTTTTTGTATTCTCTGGAACAACCTGTGGGATTTTTTAACTGGGACGCTAGTTCTGTGAACGAACAGTTCATTGTAGATGCTTTTTTTTCATCAGAAAAAAATAAGAAGTTTCGCACTTTTGTGTCTACGGTTTGCTTTTGAGTAAGACGAAATTTTGCTCCTGTGTAAGTTTGTATTGGAAAATCATAACACATAAATGGTATTAATACCACGTGCAGCCTCCTGAAATAAATAACTATTTCAATAACATTCTATCTTCTAACGGATTCATCTAAAGAAGGAAAGATATGCTTGATTTTTCTATGGTGATGTGAAACTAACTGGATCACAGAATAGGATCAAAAGTGTTTAAAAACCGACATAAAATATTGGCCATTGTGGCCTTAAGTTTATTTCCATTTAAAGGATAACAATTGATTTACTTCTTGAAAGAAATACGATTTAATTCAAATGTGATATTTTGGCAAGATTGCTGATTTAACAATAACTCTGCAATCCTGAGTGCTCACGTAGATAGAAAAAGGAAAGAGCTGTCCAAGGTGAAGGTCTATCCGGACTTGAAGGGATACGATAAAAGCATGTTGTTTAGTCATGGGCACTTCTGGTATGTTCTCTTTAATATTCTATTGTAAATATGTACTATATGTAAAAAGTGTGTATCTATATTGTTTACAAAACACAAAGTTGTAAGATTAAATAACGTATTGCATAATAACTTTAAAACATTTCCTAAACTATCGGTATAGAGAATGTAATAGATTAGTCATGTGTTAATACAACTTATTATAAACATGAGACTAATCAGTCCCCGGAATTCAACGAATATATCACATATACCACACGATTTTATAGTGATGAAGTTTGAACGTGTTATATTAAACATATTTTGTCCAAAAATAATATAATTTATATAACTAGCAAAATAGCAAATCGTCCGATCCTTCAGTGGATCAAGTCCAAGTCAAAGGGTTTTCAATTGTCAACATATGATCAAGCTAAGATGCTGAAATGTTGGGGGTGTTTTTTTTTCATAATGGGCATACATTTTATTTTGTTCCCTTTTGTTTTGGTGTTGTTTTGGGGGTTGTTGTTGTTGTTTTTGTTTCGACAGTTTCAAAATATTTTCATAAAGGACTATATAAGTTAAAGGCCTATTTGTTGAGAAGATAATAATCTTTTAAAATTATCGATACACTTTGAGTTAGTTACATATTATACAGCTGCATTTAATCTATGAATAATTTCAAAACATATTTCCTTTTGATCTTTACACAAACTACCATGAATGTTAACTCCAATCATAACTGGTATAATATTTGAAAATCTAATTCACCATTGCTGTCAAACGAGCTAAGATTTCTATCCTGGCAATGAAGTGCAATTCAAGTTGTAATAAAGAATTAAAAAATAAAACAGTTACAGTTCTTTACTAATGTAGTATCTTAAGAAATGGGGCATACAGATTTAACTTTCTTTTTGTGTATATTAGGCATCTTTATCAGTTTCTTTAAATTTAAAGTGACATTATGCCCATCAACGGGTATATAGGGGCATATGCGGGTGGAGATAAAAAAAAAATTATCAAGTTTTCATTTTGCCATAATTAATTCCTTTTAGTTTAATAATTAAATTCGCATAAACAATAAATAATGCACATATCCAAACAAAACTACTGTAAATATCCATTAGAATTTAACTATAACGCTTAGTTTATAAAGAGTGGGGCAGTCTTTTTAAATTTTAGGCAGATTTATAATTTCATCCTAAACATTTTTCAATATCAACTGTTGGTCAAAGACCATTTCACAGTCAATCATTTAAAATACGAGTATAAAGTCAGTTCAGCTCAACTTGACTATGAAAATATGAGCAAAATGTCACTTTAACCAGACTAGGAACCTTTTGGTAGCCTTGCTCGTGTATAAATTTGAATATTAGAAATCTGTTTTCAAATAAGATGACATCAACACACATGATCGTTGTGATGATAACGTTCAATGAACGAGACAGAATAACTTCTAGAAATATTGTTACTTCCTTTAATAAATATAACAAATAATACTTAATGATTTCATTTCTTCCCTGTAAAGTCATCAAATACTATATTTCCCAAATCCTCAATGTAAAATCTGAACAATAGATCGGAATCCGTGAATAGTTTTAAATAAAAATATTTGGACAGGTTTAAGTTTACTGTACAATGACTGAAATCTAGCATGGATATAAAACAACCATTTCTTCGCGAACAAATAACGTGATAAAATATAAAGAGTATGTAAGGTTGCACAATGATTTTCTTTCTTTGAGTAAAATGAAAAGGAAATTGATTTGCATCATATAAATAATATAAATGATTTTAAACGTTACAAACATGCAGATTAAAAATAAAAATATCACAAACATCATATTTGTTGCATATTTATGATATGTTCATGATTAACTTTCAAAAAGAACATTGAAAATCAAAATATCTGTGCTGATAGAAAGAAATCATGTATTCCTTTATAATAATAATTATAGATAATGTTTTATTATTATTTATTATTGCGTAATAATTATTATATGAATACAAGAAAAAAATGAATAAATAGTTAAGATGTGTACAATGTAAAAGCAGAAATTTGGTAAATGATTTTATCTATAAAGATGGAGCAAATGCGTTAATAATATAATTAAATCACTCCTTGAATAATAAGACAATTTATTAAGTTTAATGCTTTTTATTCAAAAGAATTTACAGTGTTATGGTAATTCAGTTAAGAAGCAAGTGTACTTCTAGATGATTTGTCTTTTAGAAGGTGAACGCCTGTTTTTTTAATAATCGATGTCAAGATTAATTGACAAATGCTAGTTTGTGAGCTAGAAAAAAATGTTAATATTTTATAACATGGCAAATAGCTTCCTGTACGAGCTAAAAGCTTTTATCAGACAATGACGATTATTGAATGACATTTCGAAAACTGATATTATAACGTCGCTATTATCAAATATATCGCCAGATTATATCGCTAGTTTATGTCTAGGAAATAATCTAGACACATCTTATATGCAGCGAAATGGCTGCAAAAACTGTTTTGATATTCAACTCAATGTTTAATGACGATGATACAAAATTACTATTAGATTAAATTAAAATTCGTTAATAATTGCAACATATGACAAAAGTTATTGTTTTAAGATTTGTTTTTACTAAATTGAATTAGGAATTATGAAGACAATTATTAACAATTTATTTAAAGATAACCATTTATTCCCTGGGGCAAGGGGTTTATATTATTATTTAAACGGTTTTTTGTACTTATAACATGAGGCGCTAGGCGATACATCAAATTTTCTTTACTCGATGAAGAAAAGAAATAACTTCATAAATTGTATATATGTATATAGCTTATAGTATAGACGTCAAGATTATTCAATGAAAAGCGGTGCTACAAATATGCAGCATTATAAATCCAATTTAACTTGAACCTTTGCAGCTTAAATACGAAGAAAAAGGCATCGTTGTACTAATGAAACGACCCGTAGGTCAGTGTTGTGTGTCTATGTTACAGAACATGAGTTCTCATGGTAAATGATTGTTCCCCTGTCTTTGTTCAGATAACGACAGACATGTGTCTGGCGAAACTACGAAACATTTCATGGAAAACAATTAAACAACCTGGTTAAAATGCCAAAAACCACGAGGCAATAAAAGTCACGCTACTTCACACAGTGTATAGCATGGACATAAGGTTGCTAGATATCTTGTTTTTTGTACCACATTATAGAAGAGATGCCTGCTACGCTTCATTTTATTCCCGGAACAGCTGACGAAACACCTGTATCAGTGTCAGAGCTTAGATAAAACTTTATATTAGTACTGCCAACGTCTAACCATGACACCTTTTGGTGTGAGTCCTAAAATTTGACGTACAATCTACCAGTTACTTAATACATTCAAATTAAATGGTTATATGTACCTTTTGGCTGCTGTTCAAGTCCGCAGCTTTATTGTAATAATGACGTGTACATTAAACATGAAAATACGTAAATACAATTCTGGCCACATCGAACAATATGTACATACATAAGCTGTCCATAATAGGTCAAAGTTCAACCGTCGAAACACTCATTTTTCCTATGATATTCTAACTAAATATACCCGTCAGGTATTTAACTTACTTTTCTAAGTGTTTGTCTGATCTTATAAATATTTAAGTGACTAAATGGTGTTTGTAGTCGTAGACCAATTATATTTGTATTGATAATAGTAATGTAAAAATGTCTGCTTTGTTTGATATTTGCGTGATATCATATTGGCCGGAAAGTAAAATAGCAGCCTGAGGTTAACTGCTGTTTTGAGCAAACATTGTGCGGTTTCAAAATGAACATTTTAGTCTAATGTAAAGTAATTGTGCATAGAGGGCCTGTTGTTAAAAACATGTTTGTGCTGTGTTTCAATAAGTTAAACGTTTTCAACACGAAATAATATGATTATACTATTAAGAACTTTTATCAGAATATATGTTAATTTTGATAATACGAAGTATAGATTATTTTAGTGTCAGAAAATATTCGTCAATAAGAATAACGATAAGCATGCTAAAACTTTGTCAGATTTGGTACATTATGTGTTTTAATACCAAACCTGTGCCATACTTGCCTCAAAATTCTCAGCAAAAAACAAACCCTTCGTGTTAAATGTTACATAGCATCAATGTAGATTAGGTTAACTCTAGGTTAGCTGTGACTGTGACGACATTGTATAGTCCATTGTCCTTCTTAACGTCTGACGGATAAGTTGGTGTAACGTTTTCTTTGTATTTGGTTACTTAAAGACGTAAAATATCATTATGTTCGAAAAATAAATAAAGGCTTGATAAAAAAGAGCTTAGATTTATAACAGATAATAAGATTGAACAAGAACGTATAAGATTGCAATATTTTGACATTCAGTCTGATACTATACATTACGATTCCCTAGAGTTGTTATTTATTTCATCACCAGCTGCGGATATTTCTTTCGTTATGGAGACTGTATTCATGGTATATAATTGCATCTGGCACCCAGCATAATACTTTAATATTAACCCTGCATGTCCCATGGAAATCTGCCTATGCTTTTATAACGATTTCTTTCCCTGAATGCCCCCGCGTGTAATTATAAACAAATCAAAGTATGTAGGCTGGAATAGGCTGCCAAAATAATCACGTTAAGCTTTGAGAAATCGTTAAAAAAAACCTGTCTACTTCCTACATAATGTTAAATCTAAATCACTTATACATTATCAAATTTCATATGCAAATTAAATTAGAAGGGAACTCTCTTTAGAATAGGTTTAATGTTTATGTTTGAAAGAAATGATCGGGTTATATATTCAATACTTTATTTTTATTTTATCTTTAAATTATTTTTTGTGATAATTCCTGTGCTTTTATTATTGCATACACTTGTTTAAGATTGACATTTTTTGCTGAAGTAAAATTTAACAAATACAATATTTTCAGATACACCAATTCATTTTTGATTATTTTACAAATAAAATGTTTTATTTAAAGGTCGTACATTTCACCAAGACTGTTAAATCATTTACTTAAAAATACATAGTACTTGTTTTCTTTTCGGTGTTTCCAAGAACATATATAGACGTTTTTAACTTTTAATCATCTATTGGCTGTTTTGCCTGTTCTAACAGTCGTGAATAGAAGCTTTGGTGTATAATTGCTGTACGAAGTTGTATCAGTATGTGTCTTTGTCTGGCCATAAGGAATTTCCTTGTAATTTTGTTGTAATTAATGCTTCCGAGGGATCACACTTTATTCAGATTTTAATACTTCACAACAGCCGGTGTCAAGAACAGTGTGACAGCTATAAAAGTTGCCCCGTACTTCACTTCAGTTTGTGTTATATTTTTCTGGTTCTTTGGGATTATTGATTCCAGCACTATTAAGTGTTGAGAATTGAGTACCGCTCAAGCCGGTGCTAGGGCATGAGGGATGTTGCACTCACTTTTTCAGTATCCCTCATGTACAGACTCAATCAAACCGGGTCTACAATTGTCTTGTAATTTTGTTGTTATTAATGCTTCCGAGGGAACACTGGTTTAGTGGTTATGATTAGTACGACATATCACGGTTTTACATATCATTCTATATAACTTAAGTTAGAATCTCTTCAAGGCTTTCAAAATAAGATACAGGTACAGGCTGCCAAGTTCTTGTTAAAATCAAATTAAAATTGACGTCGATGCCAAATTGACTTAAACTTTTTGGGTAAGATGTTTTATACCTGGAATAACGCCTCACCTTCTATCTTGATAAAAGGATGATGATGATGATGATAAAGTAAGATGGATTTTTAGGAGGCTCCTAGTAATAATTACTTTCACTCGCTTCACTAAGATGGCAGAAATAGATACACTTTTATTATGGGTTTTCTACAAGAACCTTTCAACAGACTCATTTTCCAAACTGAAGATTTTCGATAATTATTTAGACAGACATATCCCAGCTTGGGTTAAAGGTAAAATCGATGCGTACTAAAATTAACTGCTTTATTCTTTAAAATATATTCTCGTGCATGACAGGGCTAATATCTCTCATATTTTACAGCTAGATTGGAAATTCAGCTTCTGTACAATAAATGTTTAAACTATCATGCAAATTATACATAACGTAACTCCCGTTCAATGAAAAGAAGATTCTGCTTTTCTGATGGCGCCAAATTGATATAATTCTTATTAAAACTGATACATTAACGAAATGATTATATTAACTCTATTGGGTATATACTTGGGTATATTCAAAAACCATCACTTTTGACCAAATACCGGTAAATAGTTTTACATTTTACCTATTTTTTGAAAATATAATGTACTTTGTAAAATAACTTTGTTTTACATCTTGTCAAAGAGAAGAATCTTAAAATGAACTGAAGATATACTTTGACAATTCATGAACTACCCATATTATTTAGGAATTTCTTTTAGTAAAAGAGCTGCCATTCCTATGCATTCAGCCAGTAATTAATCTTTATATTAAATTATGTGGAAATTTAAACGACAGCTTAGGAAATGAATGCGCAAAACATTGGAACCAGTAGAAACAGTTCTGGAGAAAATTAACGGCATCAAGCTATTCGCAATGGAATCTGTTCAATAATGTTCTAAGTCTTCCCTTTTAATTAAGAAAAAAAGCATTCATTAAAGTGGTTGACATTGGTGGGATTTTTCAATCATCAGGAGACTTATTTCTAAACAAATGCTCCTGTAAAGATTGTTCCTAGTAAAAATGGTATAAAATCTTAAGTTACAATGCCTGAACTCTTTAGAATTATAGTTGTTAAATTTGTATCATTCCGTTTGATTGCATTTATTGTGGGCGCTAAATAATAAAGCATATGTTCTTGATTTATCTATATACAAGGGTACTAGAGTTTAATAGCCAAGTTTATATATTCGTATTTCACATTTTACAGTTAAATGAGTCTATTTTTAAATTATACTTACAAAAGATGGTACGTTATTATAAATTGTAACTTTATCACAAAAGAATGGCGATGAGTTCTTAATAACAGCACCGAGACTATGATTTAGTGGCATCGTTGTCATTCCTACAGTTGATTTATACTCATTCGTTTAAGTTACACGTGTATAGGTTTAGTTAGGTTGATGTATACTTTAGTTCAAAACTTGTTCAAGATATTATAACGATATGTGTAATCTATTTTACCTCATGTTAATTAATCTGTGAAATATTGCAACATTCGTGCTGAGTTGAAACTTCGTTAATGGAAGAATTTCCAATTAACATGAAATAAATCAACATGCCTGTCAACGCGTTCTGTTTTAACTTCGTTCAGATTTTCTCAATTATTCCTTTATTGTTGTTCTCAAGTCACGAACGTTTATTAAGGATGTAGCAAATACTTTTTCATATTTAAAACGTCACGTTCCAAATTAGAGTCATTTTTTTTGCAGGTACCATTAATGGCATAATACCCATATATTCATTATAATTTCTATAAATTTATCTCTTTACAATGATAGGTGGACCATGACACTTTTTTAATCGATTATGTTTTTGATTAAGACTTATACTAATTGGATAGGTTTTGGCTATATTGTTGTTGTTTTTATTTTGGGTTTATTTTTATTTATTTTTTTTTTATTTTTTTAGGGGGGAGGTGTTTTTGGGGGGTTGTTGTTGTTGACTTTTTTGTTATTGTTTTTCAACAATTCAAGGTTTAGCGATATGATTTTAAAATATATAATTCATAATTCATTTGTTTAGCGGTAAACATGTTCATCTTTATTAAAGAATTTTTTCCAGTTCACCTTGTTAATAGTTTAAGACATTGTTCATACAGGGAAGAATCCGTGGATGAAACTTCAAAAATTGATAAATTATTAAGTGCCATATTTCAGACGCCTCCGGTAGTAAAGTATTTTAATAATGAACGACGCTGCTTGCTCACTGTTGCTATGAAACGTTATAAATTTTAAAACATGTTTCAGTTTTTATGGCAATATTGGATGCCTTGTTTTAATAGCTTCCATGGTGCTCCTGAAGGCATGGCGCCACTAAATGCGTTCTGAAATTGATATTTTCTCTAATAACACACTAGAAGTTAACCATTTTATTTATGGATATTCATAATGCTGGCAAAATTCTTCAGAAAACTGTTAATGAATTTGAACGGATTTGATAATGAAGATTTGATACATATCTTGTGTCCATTGTTACACTTCCTTGTAAGTTTAGAATAATGCACTATAAATTGATTGGTACCAAGTAGAATTTTTTATACGAAACTACAGAATGATAAATGTATGACTTTACTAATATATTGTAACTTGCATGCAAAATTTCAGATCATTCGCTCGATCGGTTTTGGCAAAATAATCAATTTTAGTGTGCGAAATGACTTAAACTTGAAAAGCGGCCTGAAAATCTCACTTACTATCGATTTTATTTTAATTATGAGTAGAGTTTTCATTTTTCATATATTTTATTGTTTCAAATGCCCGAGTTGACCTTAGACTTCTGGACCTCAGTGAAGCTCCATTAAGATACAGTTAAGAAGCAAGAGTTGTTTCGTTAAAGAACAAACATTTGACATTTAAACGGCTCCATATATTTTGACATATAAAACAATTTCCCCGATCTAGAACTTCTGGATTGCTATAAACAAGCTATATAAATCATTACTCTGTCAGAATTATATTAGATCTTACGGTTCAATTATTTCCTAGCAAAACAGAAAACAAATGAATTTTGCTTTTATCTGGACGCTTATCCGGTTATATATGAAATAGTATCGTTACGGCTACGATAATTTGATTTATATAAATAGACTTTTGCCAACTTTTAGCATCCACATAGGAAGAGTTATTCGTAATATTGCATGCATGAAAACATTACTTTTATGACACGTCCTGTTTAGTCATTCAAGATATTACTCTTAATTTTGATAATTGATATCGTTTGCTACCTAATTGATCTAAAACAAAGAAAATCACCCATTTAAAAAAGTACATCTATAATATATTATTTTGAAGACAATAAAGTATTTCTTTGCTGAAAACCAATTCAGTGTTTTATATACATTAAAAATATAGCAAAAAATATCATAAAGTTTTATTAGTTTATTTAATTACCAATAAAGTAACTGATTGGGAAAAAAACAACAAATAAAGAAAAATAAAGGTGAACCAAACAAAAACTTACCTAAGTATATTTATTTTTAACTTTTGGCTCTAAAGATCTTTTAATGAAAATAACATTATAGACCAGCTGGTTTCACATACCTTTAAATCTTTGAATAATGTTTTATTTCAAGCTCACTGCAACAACTTAACATTTGTTTTGCCCGTACCCATTTTGTTTCTAGGTTAGCACGTTCTCTCATTTTGCAACTGCCTTGGACTTTCCATATTACAACTTATCAATTTATTATGCGAAGAAAAGTAACACTTATCCTCTAACAAATTTTAATATAGACTCTAAAGGAATTTTTTTTGCATAGTTTCTTACATTACACAATATAAAGATACTCTTCGTTATGGATAAGATTCTAAGAAAACAAAGTAAACATTATATGTGCCTTTAGTTCCTCTTTGAATAATCATTGTAAATTCATTTCTTATTTATTATGAATTTTAACCAAATCGTAGTGTGAAGAAATGTTTACGTTCTACTTTAAAGATCTCAATTATTTGTTTGCGCAAATATCGAAGCAAATTTGATAAAATGAATCATTTTGACAGTATTTCTATGTAACATGAGATATGGAATATCAAATGAGGTATGATTCTCAATCATTATGAAGATTCACGGAGTTCTCGTGAATCCTTTGGGACCGACATCGCCCGAAAACATTATTTGTCATAAGGAATTATATTGTGAATATTCTTGCTAGGATTCAGCATGCTTACTTTGAAGATTTTCTACGTCTAATTGGAAAATCATGCACAATATTTGGGCATGTCTTCGATTCTGACAAATAAATATGTCCTTGCTCTGTGCAAAGCACATCGATTAATTTTGTTATTTTATATAGGCTATTTTAATGGGCAACACAAATTTGCAATATATTTTAGCTATTTATTGATTTGTTTGCTTTTTTCTATACTAACAATTTGTTTCGGTCTTGAAACATCAAGTTTTCCAATAAGAACAGATTTATGGTATTTTTTATTGTAAGCAGATTCCGTACACTGCTTATTAAACTGCCATTATGCTCATTTCTTCGTGATCAAGTGAATTAGTAATATATTTTAAGAGTTTCCCAAGTGTAATGGTGATTGGCCAATAATTGGTATACAATATAAAAACTACTCAAGTTATAAAAAGACTGTCCAACGCTTTTTAAAAATTGACTGTTACTAATACATTCCAAACGGTATTTATGGAAATATCCGTGGGTCACGTAGATTATAGAGTTAATATAAAGATTGACCACATAATCCTTTGTTGATTTTAAAACACCATACAGGAACGCACACAATTACTAGCCTTGAAAACATGTTTTACATGCATCTCAGTTCTGCAAAATAGAAACAATATTTCTGTTAAACAGTTTCTTTCTTAAAATCTGATCCAAATTCCAATTTTTCAAATTAAGAAATTATCACGTTGCATTATTTAATTTTCTTATGAATAGTATTATGAAATTATAAAATTAAAACTTACATGATTAGTATAATACAATAACAGCTTTACTTTAACAGTGCATGATGAAACAATTTTTAATTTGCTGGTCTATTGTTAGTGCAAGTATTTAAATTGTTTATAGAATTTAAAGATTTTGAAATAATCTTTGATAGATTTCACATGTCCCATCTATTTTGTATATAATGAATAAAATTATGAGGCAATGTCCAAAATTATATTAAAATTCATCAAACATCAAATACACTCGGGAACAATTTAATCTTTTACTTTTTAAATCAGGAAACTCTTTAAGGGCATATGTCTTAATTTACATATCTTAACGTGTATAATGTATTTTAGATGAGCGATAAAACGATAATTTTTGCACTGAAGATTTTCATATTAATATTTTTTTCGTCCTTTTTATCAGTAGAAATTTGCCATAGACTTTACTTTTCTTAAATAATCATTTTACACTATTTTGCAGTAACTTCTGCACATAAATGTTTTACTTCATTTAAAATGACGTTGTGAGTTTAATATTGATTTATTGTGACCATAAGCGATAAATCTTTGTCGGATGACGACGCTTTCTTCATGATCAAACACGTGTTATAATTAACACGCTTTAACCTTCAATTTATGAAACTCGATGCTTTATCTCTACTGTTGCTTGGAAACGTTTAGAAATCTCCATTTTTAAAAGGTTTTCTAATCTTTAGCTTGTTTACCTAATTCGAATTTCCTGTAGAAATACACGTTCAACCATAATCTTTCAAATATTGAAAGTTCTGATTATCAATGCAGCTTGGAAATAGAAAATACTAATCTTAGAAGGATATGTTTTGTAGGTAAACGTCTATCACTCAGACAGTTATATCAAAATAAGTATGAAAAATCTGGAGAAACCATATTTTTAAAATCAACTAAAACATGTTGTCATAAATCATTTTTCTAAAGTTTCTATGTCTTGCTAGTCAGAGAAATCAGGAAATGATAGCTTCATGGTATTAAGTAAGTTAAAATACGCTGCATAAAGTGATCCCTCCAACAAAATTACATGGATATTGCAGACTCGGTTTGATTGAGTCTGTGCATGAGGTATAATGAAAACGTGCAACATCCCTTACGCCCCAGCACATTGTTATAATTTTCTTTCGACAAGTCTTTTGATATAAAATAAATCAGTTAAGAGTGTTATTGTTTCTAGTGATAGTAAAAGTAAAGAGTATTACTTATAGCGTCGCCTGCACCTCTTCATGAAGTATTTAATTCTGTGTTTCTCTAATCTATTATTTACATTATCGGAAATGAATTACATAAACCCGACTGACATAGACAAACTTTGTCAATTATATCGCCGAAGATATAAGAATGTAGTCATAGAAATCAGACAGACAAAATAAATTAATGTGTAAGAATGTTCCCAACCTTCCCTTTAAATGTTCTCTTACTTTGTAGATAAGTGAGCCTAATCAGGATTCAATATCTCCTACGATAGTAACTCGTCATTAGGCTTTTTATTCCGAAAGTTGGAGTTATAAAGTTCTACGTAGGGGTTAAAAACTCCTTATTAGACTTTTTTATACTTGTTATCCTTCGGAAGCTGTAACAATTGCAATTCTCTATGAAAATTGCAGTCTGTTGATATGAGAAAATGTTAAAGTGGATTATCTCTCAAGCACACATGCAGGGGCTAAACAAATATTTAATCTTCAACATAAAATGTACCGGAAGGACCAGATTTCTTTTTAAATATAACAACACTGAAGTGAAGAACGTGGCAAATTGTTACAGCTTCCACAAGGCACTTGTCACTTGCTATATGTAGTATAAAGGTCTAGAAAAGGAGAGATCCAAGGAAAGCAATAAAAACAATATAATTACATGAAAAATTGCAGATTCTATTTAATTTAGTAAGTTCATGAGAGATAATGGATAATGTAAAAGTGTAACATCTCCTTCGCCCACTAGCATCGGTTTAAGCGGTATCTCATCTTCAATACAAATTGTGCTGGATTTTGATCCTGAAGGGTAACAAAATTACAACCCTATAATATATATTGGTTCTCATTTGTTTATTGTATTGGTGTTGCTCAAGCTAGTCATTCGTTAATAATATTCGTAACAAAATACAAAGTGGTTAAGTAATTTGAAAGGTAAAGAAACTAATTTAAAACCGATATACAGTACATATTTTTTCTCTTCTTTTTTTTAAAAATGTTTTGCATATAAAAGCTAAAACAACCACAAATGTAAAATTTCGATGCATTAATGATTCAACTTCGATGATTTAAAATAATACGCCTCGTAAAATATTTTGTCTCTAAAGAAAAGGATTCTTAGTTGGTGGAGAAAAATATTTTATCCTAAAATTATTGATATTAGCCAGGGCAGATATTTCTTCATGACCAGTAAATAATTAACGTCTTAGCCTTGATATATATCACTTTCTTTTCAGACAAACAATACGTCTATTTCAGACACGTCTAAGTGAACAAATCGGCAGATGGTTCTTCTCAACTGATAGTTACCAAAACGTCGGATCATATCAATGTCATTTATATAAGCAAATATAGAACACAATAAAAACAATTATCGTATGCAAACCACTCTTATATGTCTAAATTCTGAGTATCGGTTCCCTTAGCTTGTCATTGCTGAGCGAGTAGAATTTCAGGTATATCAAGAAATAGATTTGGAAAAAGATTAAGTCTTTTTCAAAATATGTTTTGACTTCCATAAATTTCCATTGGCTTATGATTATAACTAATGTTAACACATGACTTCTACAAAATATTGAGACACGTGTGTGTGTATATCTATAGCCAAGAAAATCCCTTTATACTTCTAAATAAGAAATCTTCAACACAAATTTTGAAAAACAATGCAGCATACGTCACCATGTTGTTCTACCACTTTACTTTTCATGGCGAGTAACACTGATTGCATAGAAAAAATAATAATATTAATCATTTTCGATTTTCTGATCAACTTTTAATTAAACAAATTGACTCAGAGGTTTTCAACTTCATGGACTTAAGAGCTTCTATGGTTTCCTTCTAAAAGACCTAGAATGTGCGGGGGTCTTGAAATTGCCAATAAAAAGCTGGTTCAAGCTTGATACAGAACTTTGATGGGTTTAAGTTTAGTCCTACCACACCATTTTTAATGTTACAGTGATGTATATCGGCTCTCTACACAACATTTTCTGCTTAACAGTTATGGGTCACATAAATCAGTGAAGAATTCAAAGAATCAATTGGCTTCCAATCATACATTTTGGTATAGTTTTGTTCTTCTCCTATTTAAGATTCCGCCCACTTAAATGGCAAATGTTAACGATTCAGTGGAAATAAATTCCTTTAATGGTGCGATGGTACAATGTATAAGATGCTAAAATAGAAAGATGCATTGCATTTATTTGAGACATGCAGAATTTAAAAGGTGGAAATGTTATCATATTCGATTTCACTTTAGAAACAATATTAATGTTAAAGCTTGTTTCAATTTTATGGCATATTGAATTCCTTTTCTAATTGCTTCTGTGGTATTCCAAGCACAATGACTTTGCCTGAGGCATCTAATATATTTCTTTTTTACATCAGAACATGTCATAAGATTAAAGAAGTTTTCATGAAAAAAGAAATGAATAATGAAATTCTGACAATTTTAATTAAGTATTGAGAACAAAGGTTTGAAATCTATCAATGACAACGTTTTACGTGTCATATATGTTTTATGTTATGCCGATTGTTTAAGAGACAAACATGCTGCAAACATTTGAATACTGTCTAAAACGTGCTGTTGCATTTGTTTTTCATAG
This sequence comes from Ruditapes philippinarum, assembly GCF_026571515.1. Taxonomy (NCBI): domain Eukaryota; kingdom Metazoa; phylum Mollusca; class Bivalvia; order Venerida; family Veneridae; genus Ruditapes; species Ruditapes philippinarum. The sequence goes on from NW_026864021.1 coordinate 150,109, forward strand.
TTATACACTGGTGTCTGATTCAGACTGGAGAATGGGCAGAGCAGTACCTTCAATTTACAACTTTAAATTCTAATTTGATAAATGTGATATATAAATAAAGTCGTTTTGTTTATATATGAACTGCCTGAAATTTAACTTGATTAAGTTTCACCCCGTGCACGTGATGAGCGTTATTTAACATACGAGGGTTGTTCGGGAAGTTCTGAGAATTGTTTTATAGCACACGTTGTAGTCGGGTTAGCGTAAATATAAATATATACGCATTTATTTCAATATATATTGTACGGTATCTGAAAATATCATCATCATACACACAGAAACTAAAACATAATAAAAATAGTAAATAACCATATAACAAACACCCGGAGCACGCCGACGTCATTTGCAACGTTATGCGACGTTAAAGTCCATCGATCGTCGCACCTTTTCAACGTAGTCACCTGCAATTTCGATGCATTTCCTGTGTCGGCTGATCCACTTATTGTATGTTTCCACGTACCAGCTATCGGTAAAGGACGAGACTATAGCTTGCGTATGCTTAACAAGATGCTGAGTCAAAGCGTTTTCCACGCAGCTGTGATATGAGCTCCGGGAACACACGGAAGTCCATCGGAGCGAGGTCCGGGCTGTATGGAGGGTGCTCTAAGATCTCAAACCCCAAGAGGCTGATCTCTAACTGGGTAGATTCCGCTCTGTGGGCCGGCGCATTGTCTTGATGAAGTATGATGCGGTCATGGTCCATGTGGGGGCGCTTCTTCCGTATCGCGTTAACGAGATCCCTCCTCAGAACCTGTAAAAAACGCATGCGGTTAAAAATTTGATTTGCACTTATCTTACTCAAAACTTTTATATTTTAAATGTTTAATTTTTATAAATATTATGTTTATAATATTATATGTTTATCAATAAATATTTTTTAAAATATATTATTTTTTACGTTATCAAAATTACGAAATATTATTAGTGTAGCGCGTTATACCTTTCTTTAGAGTCGGACTGCTCCGGTGCGGCGTTATAGTGTTGCTATGGTTACTGCTATTTCCGGCTATTGTTGTCTGATTCTATTCAATTTTTAGTAATAGTTCCGTGATATGCTAATCTTAGTGCAAAATATTACGTCTTAGAAACAAAAAATATAGGAGATATGACAAAATTCCCAGAACTTCCCGAACAACCCTCGTATATATGATTCTTACAAATTTTATCATTTCCAAAGAAGGGAATGGTTGCTGTTTAGTCATGCACGAATAATACATATTTAATATATGTACATGAAGATGGAATCAATCTGGCGATGGTTATGTTTAGAATCTTTTATTGTTGTTCAAATCTTGGAGATAAATAACGAATATTGTGAGCCATGAACGTTTTTAACGGGAAAGAAACGTAAAATAAGTCACGCAGTAATAAATGTTCAATTCGCTTAGACAGGCGGTGTAAGGGTAAAATGGTCAAATGTGTTTAGTAATTGTTAGGTTACCTATGATAAAATCGGACGAAATACCAAATTTCAAAGTTTCGAAGTTTATTTAAGAACTCAATTTATGTACACACATGTCAATAAAGCTATAGCATATATACATACAGTACATAAAGAGGCATAGCAAAAGCATGCAAATAATAAATATCCAAATCATCCCAACAAAATGGAGAGAGACATGCATTTTCAAATGACATGATGAACAAATATGTAGAAATGTTATCTATCCTAAAATTGTGTGATTATTTACAATGAACATAAAAACAAAAATGTCTGTATTCATTACAGTGAGTTATATTCATATTCTTAAAAGACTTAAAAGTTCATATACATGTATTTGGATAATTGTGATTTAACATTCTTTTTCCTAATGCAGATAATTTATTGAATTCAAAAACATAGTGGAATTCATTTCCAATACTTCCGGAGCTGCTACAAAGTGTACATTTACGTCAATTCAAATCATTCCAACTTCCGGTTTTTACAGGAAGTCTGCTGTCTTTCTTGTCCTAAACTTAATTACATATCTTAGTAAGTTTTTTGGTGACACTGTATTTATTAAATAGTGTTCGAAATGGAATTTTTCTTAAAATAATTTATAGTTTTTACATTTACTCGATTCGTTTACTCTACAATACCAGTCATTTGGAAATAAATCTGACAATTTTTGCTTCACATTAGCAACATCTGATGATCATATAATTAAGAAACATCTGATAGGTCCATACATTGGGGTTTTCACATTTAACAAGTATATTTTTAATATGCTTAAACCACAGAAATGTCTGTCTATTAACATTACTACTTGTATTATAAGTTTTAAGAGCTATTTGATAAGTCAAAAGATTTATCTCATTCACTGCAATATTTGAAGATGAAATAATACGGTTACGTTTTTCTGTTTATTGGCAGATTTACTTTACAAATATCATGTTCAAATATTCGGCTCTAAATGAGATATCTGTTTGATGAATGCTATCTCTACCCTAAAACTTTCCTCCTCTAAACACATACAAAATATGTTTAGTGCAATTTTACTATGCATTATATCGTTATTATGTTGTTAGTGATCATTCCGGCAATAATAATATTAATTTGTTGAAAACTGTTTATACATTTTAATAATCATGTTTATAAAGTACAACAAATGGATAAGCATGTCTAAATCGGAACGCTTTTGCATGACGTTTCATGTTAATGCTACTAACTGCATGAAATTCAACAAGATGAAATTGCTCAGCAGTATATATAATAACTGAGCATTACGAGTATTAAGATTTATTGTACTTTACGAAATTCCCTACAGATTTTAAATTTCCCACAAAACCAATTTGTCATATACAGTTATAATGATAAAAGTATTATCGTGATCAAACGGCAAGTTTGATGTATGTTTTTCCTTTCCCGTAGGAATTTTATTTTTCCGAAATAAAATGCAGTACTGGGGTTTTTTCCTTTGTGTATTGATTTTATTTTGCTTTTGGTGTTCAGTTTGTGAAATTTTAGTTTATTGCTTTTAAAATATTATATGACAGATTTATTATGTAGTAGGTATAATAATTTATTAGTATAATAATATAATGTAGTATAAAGTATACTTCATCTTATAATAATGAAAAATGAAGAACATTTCAGGGATTTTTCAAGTATTCTAATTTAGCTTATTATACGTGACATATTATTCTGAACATACAATTTAATGTAGTTATTCTAATTAAAATAAAGAAATCACAAATTTGAGTATAGGAAATGTCCTAGAGTAAGTTTGCCTTAGTTTAATGTATTCTTGGTCATTCAGCACCATCACTTATACATTATTTACATCGAGACCCGCATTTAGAAAAGGCAATTTTTTTCTCTTTTTGTACAGAAATGGTATCATTTCATCTCCTTGTAAAAGTTTTCTTGATATATTGTCTAAGCTAAATAAATTGATTTGGATTAAATAAATTGGGTGACACAGTGAAAGGTACCAGCCAAAGGTTTAGATCAAGATGCATAATTTATTTGTTTTAGATTAAAAATTTGCATTTTAAAGTTTGATGTCTGATAAGTCTAGACGTGGCAATGTATTAGCCATTTTTCTGCTATAAACTTGTTTCTTGGGTTTTTTTAAGATTTTAAGATAAGCAAAATGCCATTACGTTTGAATTTCAAGGCTTTTAGATTTTGTCCGTAAGTTTTTGAATGATGTGAACTTCGATTGCCGTACAGCAGCTAGTTAGCTTCTGATATCATTATATGATATTTGCACGAGTTTCTCGTGAGAGCGATTTATCAAGCTTTATCAACGTCGGAAATCATATCTATAAATGTCGCTATCATACCATTCCCAATAGTATAAATATGTCGGAAAATACCATTACAGATTTATTTATATAGGAACAAGTGGAAGGCTAAATTAAAGTGTGTACGGTCTATAGACAAATATTTAAACTTGTCCCGCAATGTGAGAGTGTAACATTCTTATATGTATCAATATGTCAAATCATTTAAGATGTATGTATGAAAACAACTACGGTGTTATATCACAATTTATCATACAAACAAACTCTTTAATGTACTGTCTCTCTATATATACATCAAGTATACATGTATATACATCATTCTTAAATGGTATCATTTTTCATTTTTAAACTATTACATGTAACAAATAAAAATGAACGTTTTGTGTTTTGGCGAGTTTTTTCATTACATCAATTTAGAAAATATTAAATTATCAAAGTAAGCTATTGTCTTCTATCATGAAATAATTTCGTTTCCTTTGAGAGGATAGATATAATCCTGAAGATTGGAACGGATTGGTTGCTGTTTCTTATGTAAATAATCTAAATAAAATCAAAACATATTAAAATCGAAGCACAGAAGGCACTGAATTTGTTTGGGTCTCAGAATGTCAGAAAGGTGAAGGTTGTCAGATTATAAACAATTTTGTTTTTGTATTAGTGCCACCAATGCTTTCCAGCGTTTTAATTGTAGTAAATTGGCTATAAGACTAATTGCAACACTGATAATCAATCCAATGTTTATTTGACTTAAACAATTTGAAAAAAAATGAGTTGCCTTAACTGGGATTTGAACTCCAGACCTCTCACTTCCTAAGCGAGTGCGGAAACCCCTCGGCCACGGCGAATTTATATGTAAACGGTTTGAAGAAAACCATATTATTCTAAATTAGGGTTTGTAACTTTAACACAGATGTAAATAATCATGGAGGCATGTATATCTATAAAGAATAAAACAATATTAGAAATCTTCGACCATTCGGGAATTATTTTGCTTGAAAAATTAATGCGCCTGTCATTTAACCATCTTTACGCAGTGATCTCCCCTGAATTTTTCGGCGTTAGTGTACATATAAAGGGAAGTACTCGCTTCAAAAAAGCGGACTACTTTCGGCAATTGCAATTAACAGCATAAGAGTCTGAAATTTCGCTACCATTATTTGTTTGGTCTGACGACCCAAACAAATAAAAATAGTGTCCTTTGAGTAATACAAAAATGCAAGAATTTTATTAAATATGTTTTCACGTGTAGTGAAATAACTTATCATTAACAATCAGCTAAATTTATATGTACCCATGGTTGTATAGTTATGTGAAATAGCATAAACTTGCCTTCCTTCAATTGACACAACCTTTAATATATTCTTCACTATTAAATGTCAGTTTCTGCCAGGTATCTTCTCAATCAACGACAAAAGGCAACTAAACTTGTGTTGTTCGCAATCAAACACATGCAGTTCCTGATAGGAGTCCAAGATCTGAACTTTTTAACCTTGTCGACTGTGCATGGTGTTTCTTAACAAACTTACACACCATATATTCAAGTATCATGCAACACGATATATTTAGAAACAATTTCACTTAAATCTTTCTGAAGAAAGTTTCAGATAAATTGAGGAGCTACATAACAATTAGCTACGGTGTAACCTATGTCACACCGTTGTCAGTCGACACATGTGATTTCTGAAGATGTGATGTGACAGAATTCTTCATATCATAACTGAATATAAGAAAAGTATTTCTTGTTTTTGTTTTCTTATATTATTTTTTAATTTATTTTCTTCTTTCTTTTTACAAGCGCTATACAATTTGGAAGGCAGCAACAATTTCCCGGAATTTTAGTTTATCAGCCAACTTTTCACTGTCAAATGTCATATCTATAAATGTCAAAAAGGTGATATTCCCTTAAGAATAAATTTGTCAGAAATAACGACAATGTCTTCATTTATACTAACACGTATAGAAGTGTTTTTATACATTTGAGAGCAGAATTTAAATCTAGTTCCCCAATATTCTTTCTAAAAGCATCAATATTTAACTGTTAAAGTAAACAGATTTAGTTACTTGGCCTGTGAAGTATCCGATTACATTTTTAAAAGTCTGTCTAGAACAATGAGATGTTGACATATATTTATTAACATAAAACATAATAAATGTTGCTGTGGTATACATGCTTCTATTTCTGTCATTTCATTTAACGCAGGTGTGTGCACAGTGTGTATATAATTATTAACAAAGCAAAACTAAATAAATATAAGTTATGTAAAACCACATAAAAACTAGTGTGAAGGAAATTTCAAAACTGCAGCAATATACATGTAGAAATTCTAAGCCCAAATTTGTGGTTTCGTCTACTTTATCAATTGTTATATTTATCAGAGATGTAGATAGATATTATCTATCTATGTCTTTGTATTGATATACAAGTTTTTAAAGCTGAATTTATTTCAAAATATCCAAACAACATATCAATAAAAGTACATTTTGTCATGAACGATGTACAATCAAGAAAATTTGATGACCTTAACATATTTAAATGGGAATTACATTATTAGTGCAGAACGTGTACAATATCTCTTCTATGACAGAATTCCAATTCCCTTTTCCAAATTTAATCTGCATGTGTTTCTGAAAACCTTTCATATTATTGACAGACTGGTTTGTTAGCATTAAGAAAATATCTAAATTATTCAATTCTTGTTTCGGACATAAAAATTAAGACTGACATCTCATTTTAAAAAACAACATGCCTTCCTGATCGAAAACGTAGATACTTCAAAAGCATTTGCTGTGTTGTTGTGTTGTTAATAAATGTTATAAACCAAGTCCGAACGGTTTATTAACTGTAATGCTTTTGCAGTCCTCACGACGATTATTAAATATAAAATCAAGTTCTAGTTTATACCCTTTATACTGTGGTGAAATATTAAGACTAATCCATAGTTCAATCTAAATATAACAATGCGTCTTGTTGAGAAAAAAGTCCAAAATATGTACTGACTGAATACTAAATAGCGGATATTGCAGACTATTATCAAAAGCCTTGCGCGGGTCGCATATGTTGAATACGTTACCGCCAGCAGGCTTTAAAAGCATGTTGTATTCTGCTTATCTTATAACAAAGTATATTGCTCATTTATAAGGCTGTTTATATATTTTACGTGACTCTGCACTTGAAGTTTTATTGCCTGTCGTACATGTTTTAGGTTAGTAGTACAACATAGTAAACATTTCACTGAAACTACTTTTGTCATATCGCTGCAAACTATCATTATCTTTCAACATAATTAGTAATAAGATTTCAGCTCCAGCGTGGTATAATACAGTTTATATTTCCTTGGAAGCAATCTTTATACTCTCTTTAATGACAATAACACTGTACATCAAAGGTACAATCTGTCTTTTAGTAAACCATATCAGTTTTTATATGGTGGAGAAATGAACGAATCGATAATAGCGGCAAAGAACTTAATACCGTCAGTCTAGTTTCTTTTTTTTATCTCTATACAAATCATATTTCATGAGAAGGCTATAGAAAACGAATATGCATAAAAAACCTTTTTGACACCTTATATTTATTCCAAAGAAACCTTTAGAGCCTTTATTTATAAAGAAAACATTTTTTTCTTTTGAAATTTCAGAAAAATCCGTCAGATAAGTTGTTAAAATGGTCATTTATTAGACATTGTTATTTGATACTTACACTCGATAAATAGAAGCAAATACACTTTTTTCAAACTTATTGTATTATTTTAGCATGCCTTTTATTTGCAGAGCCAATTTTATTTGACCGTGATAGGCAACCGTAAAGGTTTCCGCCGCTCAATATTTTAGATTTCCGTCTTTTGTTAGTTTTCTTCAAATCGTTCATTTTATCATTGACAAAATGTGAATGCGTCATTAAAACGCTTTGCAGAACGAACTTCATCTTCTGTCTCATTTATTTTATTTTCGAATGTAATTGAAAAATGTTGCCGTTCATTTGCACATGTGATTTAATTATATTCCTCAGATTGATTCAGTTTTGAAGTTTTATTAATGTGAGTCCATGTAGTAGTCAATATCGCTTACTCATTCATGAATTACTCTGGACTTACTTCTGTATTGTCCATTTATAAATAACTGGCTTCTTTCTAAAATTGTCTCAAAAACCATGAGCAAAAATGTATGTTTTCTCTTAACTTTACTCATCTTCAGTTTTTTCTCTCTTTATTACATTAATGCCACGATCTAAGCCGTTTTTCATTCATGTTTTATTGAATAAGGTTACTCGAGGTTGAAACGTTCCCCCTGCCCATTACAGTGAGGGCAATAACCAATTATTTATCAGATGCTATAATCAAGATGTGTTGACAATTTCTATCACTTGACGTCAATAAACTGTCTAACATAAATATCCTCTTAATTCAACGAATACTTTCTATTTTTTGCACACATTTCAATGGTCAGAGCATTTTTTATATTGTGCTTACCTTACCTTTCATATATAAAAATATTTAAAGCCCATCAGTTTGATTTTTTTAGATTTGTTTTCAATCGTAAATCTTGATTATTTACCCATTAAAATATTAATTAGTTTAAATTTTTATTTGACTTTGAATAATCCGAAAACTTAATGTTGATTTTGTATATATACGCTTCTTCCGTTGAATATGGTTTAATGCACGTGATAAAAAGTCATTTAGCAGCGATATGTTAAGTATTTTTCCTGGAAAGGGCAAGATAAGAATATATGGTCGTTACTCAGATGGGCTCTTACTGAGAGGCATATACCTTAACAACTAGAGGATTGCTCGCATTGAAGCGACATGGTCGGTTAGTTCAAGTATTTTTTATTAAGCACGTCTGAAAAGTTTCAAAATTGTTCTGATAACTAAAACATTAATATCTAGATAGAGAGAAAAAAGGTCAATATCAAAGATATGTTTTGCCATTCTCTAGTTCAAAAATGGTTTAACAAATTTCGACAATTTTGTAAAGGCTTAATTATAAGCACAACAATTCTAAATGACTGTATTTGCTGGTATAGGACAAACCTTATTTTATATGGAACTTTTGTTGTTTCTATGTTTGAAGTCATCCATTTATTGATTTAGTTGTAGACATTTGTTTTAATGCCATTATATGAGCACACTTTAGAACGCAAATCAGCAATTCTACGATCTGTCCTGATGTATTTGTAAGCTGATGTAATAAAGATAATGAATGAAATTGGTCAGAACAAGACAATATAAAACGAGCGTTTGTTTTTCTCGTCTTAACTAGAAACGGTTTCTTCACATATTTTCATACAGACTTAGTGTAGTCAAATTAAAATACTCGGGTTATGTTAAGATTTAAAGAGTAATTTGAAAAGATATATATCTAATCCTGCAGACTGCAAATTTTGCATAATAAATAAATACACTATTATAAGAATATTTAAGATGAAAATCGGCATGCATGTTTTAACTTATTTCATACTTCATATTGGCTTTTTCTAAAATGTCCTTTTCCATGTATAGCACTGTTTGTAGTTGAATGTCGAATTTTATCTAGAAATAAATTATCATTCAGTTAGCTTATAATGTTGCCTTTTGAAGAAACTGAAGTCTTGAAGAATAGGATAAAATAATTCGAGATACTTTTTAGCGTTACGTTTCTCACCTTTCGTATTCTTATATAGAAACTATGAAATATTTGCCAACAAATATTTGAGTGTAGTCAATAGCCTCAGCACTTTGTATGTCCATCATGTGTCTATCAGTAATTTATAGAGGTATTTTCTTACCAATTTACCGGAAACAGGCAGCGTTTAATCTCTCTTACGTCTCACTTCTCTCACAATGAATGACACTGTGTGCTGTGTTTAAGTAGTCTACTATATCAACATTATGCTCAGACTAGATTAGATAGGCTGCCAACCTTTTTTGATTTGCTGCAACAACTTATTCATTCTTTACTGATTTATTATGATACAATTTTGGCGAAATTTCAATGTAAGGCAATGTTGTAATTTAAGATATAACCAATGGTTTGAAGTTGCAACACTGAATTGTTGTACAAAAATAATATCCGTACTTATGTTAATTATTTGCGAGACAAAAATATTATTTGAAACAATATTGTGGAAGCAATAATGACATGAAATCAAATAATTTTTTGTGACCGAATGGGGACTGCGAACACTGAACGTTGATCTTCCTTGTTCATCTCTTCTACGTTATTGAAATTACTCTGATATGAAAATAGTGAAGACATAAGAAAATACACATATTTGTATTGCAGTTAAATACATAATATAACTTTGTTTTGATCAATGGAACTTGCTTATATGGCATCATCAATTATATCATGCCAGTTTTGGTATGTTCATATTTTTGTTCACCAATTACACTTTTTCTGTCATGATTATTCACAAAGTGTTGTAGTGTTGAAAGTAAACAATCATGGCATATGAAAAATGTTTAATTTTACAAAAAAAAATATAATTATAATTTGATTATTTGATTTTGATTTATGTTTGTAGCGTTATTTATATAGCTGTTTCAGTAAATAGAATTTAAAATGTCATCCAAGATTGAAGTTAAAGATGTTTTCAGTGGCTGCGCAATCATTCAATCCTTGCATTTGGTTAAATGACCGGTCGTGATTTATTTTAGTTCATAGATGAATAGGTACAATTTATCCTGTAACATTTAACTAGAAAATATTAAGAAAATTCTCCTTAGAAATTCTCCTTAGAAAACTAAGTTTAGAACAACGGGTGTCGTCGATATTTCTGAACATTTATGTTATCATAATATCAATTTGCTGACATTACATCAATAACGTCTTTTCCTATTTCAGAAAGCGTCAATGTGTCTGTACTTAACATTGCTTCTGTTGCAGGTTGCGACAAAAAGATAGACACCATTAACGTCAACTGTAGATCACGTGATAAGATAGTTGTGTCGTCTACTCTCTAGTTGACAGATTGCATTCCTAAACAAATTACATGAATCGATATAACGTTTTTAATAAACTGAATAAAATATTTGTGGTCCCTGTGGCCGAGTGATTAAGGTCGCGGACTTCAAATCAACACCAATTATGTTCAAATCTCTTCTTGAACTTTGAATTCTATTTGAGAAATTTATCTAACAAGCTTGTGCTGGTTCTAGTAAGATGGTGGTTTGTTGCACAGAAATTCACCCGAAGTCTAACGTCAGAAAAAATATACAATATTTCAAAATGGCATTTTACTATGTCAACGCAACTTATTTTCCAACCAAATCATATAAAAAAATGTAAGTTTGCATACAAAATAATATTGATTATATTGATTGGCAATAATTTTACTGATCCAGTAAAACATGTATAGGTCAAAGGTTATGTTATTTTACAAAACGTCAAACTATGTTTGTTTTACTTTTGTAATGTATGTGTGACTAAAAATATGTAGGTATTCAAAGTGCCAAAACTATGTTGTTATACATTTGTGATGCATGTGTGACTAAAAACATATGTAGATATTTAAAGTGACCTTAAATAAAAAGGAACGTAGAAACTTTTAACAGGTGTCATCACCTAGTTTACCCTTTGTCTTATATATCCATGAATTTCCGAACTTGTGACAATTGTGAATAATGTCTACAAATCAAGATTAAATGAAGATATGTTATCATAAAGCAGAAACGCTAATTAAAAACACCCTTAATAATACAAGGAACCCCTATCTCACCATATCAATTAGCTGCCGTTAATAGAATTTTGTCTAATTCTTTATTTGACCAACGTTTGATGCTTCAGCCAAAAATATTTTGGTTAGGGGTGATCCAAAGAAAGACTGTCTCCTTGAGCACAGTACAGCAATCTTTATAATGTATGACAAAGTAAATGCTGTCATTATTATAGTTGGTTTTAAGAAGGCAGTCTAGACATTTCCCTTTTAAAGTATATTAGGCTATATTATTTTTTGACATGCCTGTCAAGGGTCGCAGCGATCTATTCATTTTTAGATCATGCTCTCCCTGTAGTGTATTATAATATACAAACTGAATATCTGAACATTTTTTTTATTTTTACTTTAACATTGACAATGTTTATATCTTTTGAATATTAAGATACTGACTTGTCAATAATTAGAGCTTTTGTTCACAGTGTGCTAGAGGGCGAGGATGGTAGCTTGCAATTTTCATTACCAAAGTTTTAAAGTTTTTGTTTAAAAAGTTCGATCGACAATATTAATTGTATAAGAAAAATTTAAACACAAACTGCAAAACATTCAATACATGAATAAATTAAAAATGTATTTTTTTTTTATTTGAGAATTTTTTAATTGAGAATAATATAAATAACTGGAGAATTATGCTGGTCATTTCTGCATGGGACAGAATCTTCTTAAATACCCGAATAATATGCACAAGTGTATGTTTCTAAAAGTTTGGAAATTATAGATTAAAATGAGTGATATGATCTTGATTTTCAAATCATTTTTGTCAAAAGTTCATGAACTTTAACATCAAGTAACATTAGTCGTATTGACCTTTGGAATGCACTTTTGATGTAGCTATTCTAGTGGAATAATACATCAACTGTTAATGGTGTCTGCATCTCTCAATGATAATTAGACAATTCTAAAATGTGTATTTATGAGACAGTGTAATTATTGTTACTTCTGCACACTGTTGGTTAGCCAAAATAAACAGTTATAGATGTGATTAGGGGTACGGTACGGACAATGACATACTGCACATGTTCAGTTACCTCTTAATTATTGTTCCTGTATATTTGTTCCATTTAAGTGAAGATTCGTAAATAATACAATCAAAGTGCTTCAAGTACACACCGAAATTGGTATAAAATATTTAACAAGAGCAAACAGTTCTTTTTTAGAATGCATCTGTAAACATAAAAACAGCATACTCTTTTGCTAAACAAACACATTAAAGGTAGTAATCTAAAAGTGAAATTATTGTAATTTATTATCTACTAAATATTGATGGATAGATATGAAGCGCATCTTTTTTGACAAAGACATATTTGTTATACATTGGGTTCATAATGACACCGCAGATTTAAAAACCGCAGAAAATTAAGCCTTTCCCTATGTCTATGTCGGAATATGTCATCTACCGGTACTGTATAATGACATTGTATCATAGTTTGGAGACCTTTCTGTTGAAAACGTGTCAGAGATAAATCGTATACATATACATGCACAGTGCGTTAACTGGAATGCAGGTATTAGTTACCTGCACTCCAGAGCATGTCAATTGATTGGCTCATTTTTGCTGGGGTTTACTTATTGTGACGGAAGAGAAAGGGAAAGCGACATAAATATCATATTTAGATTCTCGTTCATTGGTTACTTTTTTCCCGGGGTTTCATATTGTGACATAACTATGATACAAAAAGAGAAAGAACATCAAAACACTCGGCTATCTGATTAATACTCGGGGGCTACGCCCCCTCGTACAAATCAGAAAGCCTCGTGTTTCGATGCTCTTTCTATTACTTACCATGTACCGTTATCAGCTTTTGTAGATGGGAATTTTTCTTTATGTATATACCGTCATGAATAAAATATTAGAAAAAAAAGTTACTTTACTTGTTCTTTTTGTTTAAATAAATATCATGTTTGTATGATTTTCGCTCACCCTAAGATTGATTTTTTTTTTAAATAAAACTATTATACATGTAGTTTGACGGGTGCTAAACATACCCTTTTGTATTTGTACAGTATATTGTGTCTACGTGCGATTTTACCATTGTTTATTTTTCACACTTCATATTTATACACATGCAGTATTACAATTAAAGGGATATTGAGGCAAAATAATGACAAAAATATTAAAATGATCTAATGTACTTAAATCACGCTAAAATGACATTTCTTGAAGTTTCAGCATGAATTTTTGTTTAAATTCTAAATATTTTGGGTTTGAAGCGTAATTATATCTATATATGTTTAACAAAATCTAGACCCGAATAGAATCGCCAAATAGTTTTAAAACAAGTCACATGACTTGAACAAACCCTTGAAGTTACAATAACAGATATTATGGATATTGTATGATTGAAACAAGTCTAAGTCATTCATTTGATATGTTCTTTAACGTTTCCAGAGTTCACTTTGACAAATATTGTGAAATCCTAGTGCTCTAACCTGACCCACGCGGGTCAAGTTAGGAAACTACCATTTTATTCTTTATATGGAGAAAAGTTTTGTTCCTTTGACTGTCTAATATATTCATTTTTAGGGCATTTACAGAATGATGACTGAAAAAATCAAAACAAAGAAATGAAAATTTTGCCTGTGTCTCCCTTTAATTGTTGCCATTGCACGTTGTTGATTTTTGTTTATTAACGTTTATATATCGATACATGATGATTACGATGAAACACATAAGTCGTCTGCATGTTTACCGGAAGTAATGTACATGTTACATCAACAAAACTTGAAATGTTGTCTGTTTGTATCGGTTAATTTTGTAAAAATATCTAAATTAAAACGCAGACATAAAAAAAAACATTAATGCGAGAATGATGACACCACAGAAATAAGATACGCAGAAATTTAAAACCCCTTATTTTAACAAAAATCGCAGAATATTAAGCCCGCAGAAATAAGTACTTATACGGTATATGAGAACACAATAAACATGATTTAGATAGCAAACACTTTTTTCAAATTCTAGCTTGAAACTCAAAATGAAACAGTGGGGCTTCGCCAAAGGAATAGCTATATAAAGCTGGTTTATAAGAAAACTTATATACTGTTTCTAGTGTTAACATTTGACGACAGTGCAACCATATTGATTTGATACGACATAGCTCATACATTGAAATCTGTGGTGGCAAAACAAGGCCCTAAAATCTCAACGGATTTGACGTTACAAAGAAGATTGTTTTTGTAAATTAATTTGTCTAGAACCAGACATCATAAACAGTGTAGAGTGTGAACCTCAGTTGAATTAAGTGAAACATAATGTGTCTAGAAGTATGAAATAGCTTAGGGTCTTTGACATTCCCCTGATTACATCATACAAAATGGTTTATTGTGTGTTCATCAGTCGCTTTGAGGACGTGCACGTCGATATCTCTCGTGCTGCATTTCTTTAAACCGATAATGTACATTTTGTTCTTGGTTAGGGGACATACTGGTTTTGAAATGGATGTATACAGAGCAATTATAAAACAATTTGGTCTTCTGTAACATATAAAGAGCAAAAGCTTTTTTATACATTAATTTGTCATCGAATCCTAAATCTTTTGTCCGACATGGGTTAAAGGTATAATTCTTCAGATTTCTACCTTTGAAAATATCATATATGTATTAACAGTAAAGACATGACAGATGACCAAATCCCTGTAATATGAAGTGCTAAAGTGCATATTCAGTTTCAATGCGCAAGTATAAAAAAATATAAGCCTGCAAAAAATTTAGTGTTAACTCAATATTAGAGAATCATTGGTTAGATCATTGGTTAGATCATTGGTTAGTTATATACTTCTAATGTCCGTTTGATTGCATTATACGTAAGTCAGTTTGAAATATCTTTGTTTCTATTAGCTCTATCCCTTTGTTCCTTACTAAATTTATGAAAGGAAGAAAACTCTTTGATTTTCTCTTTGGAGTGTTTCAGAGTAAATCAGATATCTTGGAGTTGTTTTTCTTTTTTTGTAGTTTTTATGAATATTTCATGAACCAATTATTGATGCATGTTTGCTATTATTTTGACTGATTCATTTTCAAATTCACTTTAAGCTGTCAAATTACACTTTGGGCTGTTTCATGTTTAATTCTGAAACATCTTGACGTAACAAACTGTTGTATAATTACTGATTGACATGTATTAGGGAAGAGATGCATTTTGTGTGTTGTCCTCTCATTTTTTCTGTACAATTGTTATTCGATATATATGACAACATTGAAAAGGACTACTTGAAGAACAGTACATTGCAACTAATTAAATCTTTACAATATATTTCACAAAATCAAAGTAATGCCGATTGGACAATAAGTATGTATATGTACATTTACTGTGTGGTTTAAGTCTGTCATACTATGTTCAACTGAAAGACATTGCATCAAATTTGCTATCATTCAAAACTTTTTCATTAAACATGTTTAAGTAAAGGTGTGTTTATAAGAACAAACTGATTTTTTTGCTTTTGGTGTACATGTTTAAACCTTTTTACTAACTATATATGGTACTGCTTTTCGAGTTCCAGCATTTTCAAAATACAAATATTATACAAAAATTGCGCTTTTATCAACACTTAGAATAATGTTTTGAAAATAAGATGATAACATCTTGAAACGTTTGTGCATGCTATAACAAACGCTCGAGTACATCGTGCAACATTAACAGAAGACGACTCAAAAGGTTTAATTATGCAGATAACAGCTTATGATGTTTTCAGACTCGAGGTTTACGTTCAGTTACAAATAGTAATCGTAAATCAATATAGGATGGATCTTTCACATCTTCATCATCATAGATACAATCTTTAAAACACAAACTTTATATGGTTGTATGTTTAATATTGTAAAGAATCTTCGAATGGGTCTATGAAAATTCCACTAAAACTTGTGTTTTACAAGTAAAATCGATTTAAAATGTTTGCAAGATTTGTTAGTAATTATTTTGGACATAACGCATCTCAATATCGCCGTTCATTCACACCCATCAACAGACGCCTTTGTGCAAGAGGCTATTTACTCTAGATTTTCTCAATAGTAGGAAAAGTAGCCGTTAACTAGATTTGACATTTATTAAAACTGCAGACCAGTATCAGGCGTTTTTCTTGTATTCTCGGACACTTGATTTTTCTGTTTTATCTTGAGCAGATGTTAGACAAGATCAAAACATAACAGTTGTAATCTGAAGGTGTCAGTTCTAGTGCCATGTGAAGATTAACATCCTTATTGGTTATTGATCCGTGGTTTTTAGCTAGATTTCTGATTGCATTCTATAATTGGGTTATTTAAAACTTTGGATTTGTTGAAGCGCATTTTTGATCACGAAATATTCTGGAAAAAAAACTCAAATAAACTTTTCTTTAAAGAGACAGCACGTTTTACACTCTTCATTGTTTCAGTATTCCTACATGTTTTTATTCGGTATATTATTATTTTATTGCAATGTACAATGAGGCTCTGCACTGTATTATAAATATTCGTTAAGTACTTGGGAAGAGGATAAATGTTTGAAACAACAGTACCGAATAATATTTAGCCGCTTTAAATTAACGCTTAGTGACAAAACTTAAATAATAGCATTTAGGCAATTAGAAAATTAAATTTTTCATGATAATACATTTATAAATGCATGTATAGATATAGCATGAAAGCTATCCTAAGAACACAGGGCCTGACTCTGCGGCGAGTATTTAAAAGATCACAAATTTCAAAATTTCAAATATGTTGAAATATAATTAACTCGAATAATAGTATAAG
Organism: Ruditapes philippinarum; assembly: GCF_026571515.1. Lineage (NCBI taxonomy): Eukaryota > Metazoa > Mollusca > Bivalvia > Venerida > Veneridae > Ruditapes > Ruditapes philippinarum. The sequence goes on from NW_026864021.1 coordinate 167,300, forward strand.
GGAAGCAACTGCGGATCAATTTTCTTGGAGAAAAGAAGTACTGTTTGTTCTTACATTTTATACAGTAAAGAATAAATATAAAATGTTTGATACGTTGTATGCAGATTTTGATCTTTTGCAGAAATTTGTGGCATATATAAAATGTTATAAATGTTAAAGTAGATTACGTGAATGTGATATCTTAGACAAAGATTGCACGAAACAATTATTTGTAGTCACAAAATTTAACTCAGACAGTGTAAAATTGTGCTGTCGTGGTTTGGCTGTGAAGTTCAGAGACGTGGGTGGTGCACTCTGCAATTACCTTAACATCAGCCGTCAGTTTGTATTTGTCAAAGTTATGTTACTATATTATTGGCATACAGTGACACTATATTTCTTTTTTATATTCGCTATTTTTATATCATTTCGCTATTATATTTTTATTTCTCTTATCACCGTAGCACGCATATGAAGATATTTTGACAGTGATATACATATATCAATATAATTCTTCTATTATAATAGGCTTTGTTGGTTCACCATTAACTTTTGTACAGTCTAGCTCTTCAAAATCTGTCTGGGGAATAGTAAAACGAAAATAACATAACGTTGTTTTATTTAATTAAATGGTGCCCTTGACTGGCACAAGAAAAAGGCAAACACAACGTAGAGGTATTTTCGGCTACAAAGCAGTGTTTAATCAACACATTTGTTACTTGAAGGTGTTGACAGTCACTTGGAACATTTACAGACATATTAGTGCGTGCACAGTTATTGTAAGACTAGCTTGTTCTTTACCATGGTACAATCTACCTAAACAGAACACAGATTTTTATTTCAGTTATCAATTAAGTGCCTGTACCTTACATGAGAGATTACATTAAAACAACGGTGGGGATGTGTAACGCTACAACTACAGGACAATGATCATTCTGTCAGCAAAATCTGCTCAGTGACTGATAACTGATAAGCTCAACCTACGGACTTCATGAACCATCTTTATACGTCATTTGCGCATACATTACGTAAAACATGAATGTTTAATATAAATACAAAAAGATTTACATGAAACGAGAACAATGAAACAGTTTATTGAAGTGAAGATTACGTAGTAAAATTCAAGAAAACAAACTGTTATTGTTGTTTCGTGCTATGAACAGATAAAACAAAAATTCTGAGAATTATCAACATAGCCAGTGTACTTCAGTACAAGATGTTTTTAGTTAACATTCAAAGCATTGTCAAAATGAGCGTTTCTTTTATATGAAATTATTGTAACTGGTGATTTGTTGTTTAATTCTTGAATAAAAAATACACTTTTGAATCTTCGTGCAGAAGTATGTGAGCACGCTGCATACATTGGATGTCTCGTGTTAACTTAATATATAAAGTTGCTCATCTGTTCAAATATCTCCGGACAGTATTAGGCACACTTTTAGCAAAATTTTCGAAATTTAAACCAGTGTATTATTCCTTTTTTAAAAACAACTAGCATTGTTTTTTTAATAGATAGTCAACTAGCAGTTGTAGAAAATTTGTTTTAGTCTCATTTTAATTTGTCATAGCTGATAACTTATCAATTGTATTATTTATGTATCATTTTAAAAGTTTGTTTTCTTTTCAAACAAAGTTGAAAAAATGTGTATGTCGTCAAGATGCAGATTTAAACGCTAATTTATACATATTCTCTTTAATCTGATTCTGTTAAAATGACATGAAAGACATAGTATCCATTGTTAAATGTTTAAAGTTACTTGATTGAATTATAGTCACAATTATTTTAGTTGTAAATAAATGAAGCAGTGTCAGAAATGTCTATATTATGTTTGCAGATTAATGTAAATTATTTAATTCGCTATAAAACCTGTCCATTTTTCACATTTTAAGTCCCTTTAACAAGAATTTAACGGATCAAGTAATATGTTACTATATAATATGTTTGTAAATATTGGAAATCCACGTTGCGTCACGAATTTTACTCGAGTACAAATGAACCACACAAATCGATTCACCTAGTAGAAGCTATACGAGATAGCAATATATTTCAATTGGTGTATACAATAGCTTCCAAGCTTGCAAAAAAGAATTAGGACTTCGACACATTTATCGTAAGAGGAAATTGCTTCTGATCATTTATTATGTCTGAGACCAAGACGTACGTGAGTAGAATGTGCCTACATAGAATTGGGGAACACCTTTTCTATTTCTATTTTATAACCCTTAGACTACAGAGCGATATCTCAATAGCTTTTGTTAACAGTTTGCTACCATATTAGATGCCGAGTAACTCAACTATTTGTTTGGTTCTGAGTGGTTTGACATTCAAATTTGACTGTCCAAGATTTACGTAAAAATTTGGATAAAATTTGAAAGTAAACGAAGTATTCAAAGTGGTAACCTATATATTCCTAGCTTTTTAAAAGTTTAGTTATAATATGTACGAGCAATAGAATGATAAAGGATCAACGGCACCATCTCATTCAAAAAGTTTTATTGATATATTATTCATAATTTGACTAATTCTGTGAGAGAGATAGAACAATTTACAAATAAGGAACGTACATGTCAAAATGATATAAACCAGCTTAATTCAACTTGATTTATATGTCTAACACTAAGAAGGAATCATTGAATTAACGGTATTTTGTTATCCCTGGACCTGAAATGTTGACACTCTCTAGCTCTGTCTGTCAGATTGCTGTCTAATGTGTGATATTTCCAATTCAATGTAAATTTGTTCTCACTTTTTTACAGTTTTAGGCAATTTTCTAAACAAACAAACGTCTTTTTATTTCATAGAATAGTGTATTTATTTCATCAAATGATCTTCAGTAAAGCAAACAAGCATGTCTAAGAGAACTTTTGGCTTATTATTTCTTACAAAATGTCCCTTCAACTGCTTTAAACCCCGGGAATATGGAAGAATATTTCCCTTTCAAAACTCTTTAAGAAAGTAGACTTTATGATCCAAATGCAGAAATGTGTCTTAAAATGTTGTTTATTAAGGCACACAGAGTCTTTTTAGTTTCATTTGAAGAATAAACAAGGAAAATATTACAAAAATACTTACGAGAAAAGAAGTTCAGGAATAAAACACCGATCTGGCATAGCCTTTCGTAGATCAAAGTTTAATTTTATTGAAGTTATTGATACAGTAATGCATTCTTAGATGACTAATTAAGCGAACTCTTACTTCGAAAATTCTCGGCTTGATGCAATGCGTCAGCTATCTATAATTTAGTTATTGCTTTTCAAACCAAACATTCTTGAACATGTAACAGTTTTAAATTCTGTTGGTATTATTTAAATTCGTAAATATACTGTAACATCGGGATACCCGGTCTTTATAAGCCCATGATTTTAAAAAGGAAACTCAAATAGCATGAGAAATTCCTGTTAGGGATTATTTTCAACCCGGTACGATTTCTAAAATGGTAATTTAAGTTTCAAGTACAATCATTGTTTAAATGAATAGATGGCGTGTTCAATACTTGTTTACTTAGGAATTCTATTAAAAGAACAATGTATGAAAAGCAAAAGGATAACTTTAATCTCTTAGTATTTCATCAAGTGAACAATTTGAACATTTTTCTTTTCTGTTTGAGATTGATTCTGTATTAACTAGTCTAAGAACAAAATACAAATATTTATCCGCACATAGTCGAAGTTTCGTAAACGTAATAAAAAGTTGTGTTTTTAAAATAAGTTATTGATAACCACGTACCAAATTTATGTTTTCTTGGAAGATATATCTTCGATTTACTGTATTTACTTTCGATGTCTATATTTTTATGGTATGGTTTTCTCTGGTATGAACCAATTATATTTGCCATTTAATTGATCATAGTATGGGATCAGACACCGTCACTCAAAGCAATTGTATTTATTTCCCTGGCTAGACCATTATAAATATAGATATTTTAGCTAATACAATGTTATATGTTATATATTGTTTTCGGTAACAGAAATTCTACCGTTATTTAGTTTTACAGTAAGAATGGTGCAAAAGGTTAGAGGTAAAAATGCATTTTACAATAATAAACACTACTACGTGTCTTTTAAAATGCTGAATGTAATCATGCCTTAAAGGTCTTTACAAATCTGTATAAAAAGTACTGACATTAACTATACGAGCCCTCTAGCAAATGACAACCTTAGTTTATTCTTGTAACCGTGGTTTCTAGCAACGGGCTCTTGGAAACATGATTGGTGAAAGGGGAATAATCGATACAGTAATGCATTCTTAGATTGTTGTTGCGGGCATTCACCTGTGTGCTATTACTGTAGTATATAATTGCTCTTGTATTGTTCCGGTAATGCAAGATGCACGGGCGAGATACATTGAACATGATAACTGAATAATTGGGACAACAGATCTATTTACCACATTTGCGAGGCATAGTATGTTAATAAAAAAAACTTTCTGGAATTTTTAGATGTTTTAATCAATAAATTAAGAATTACTATTTAAATACTTTATTGATATTTCACATCCACATTGAGGTAAAAACCCAAGTGATGTGTTAAGGTCCTTCCTGCTAGTTGTTTATGACAAATACTAAGATGATGATGATGATGGTGGTGATGATGATGATGATGATGATGATGATGATGGAGGTGGTGGTGAAGATAATGATGATTATGAAAATGATGATAATGATAAAGGGCAGCTCATGAAGAAAAAATTACCATTTAAATAACATGAATTGCTTAAAACATCTTCTTTTACTCGACGTTGTATCTTAAGTGCATTAAAGGTATTTCTGTGATATCTAACACTGCATAGCAACTCTCCTACTGACCTTCCTTGATTCATTATAGAAGAAAGCATGTCTGTATTGTTCATTTCCGTAATTAACAAAAAAAAGTACAAGCATCACATCTAAGTAGGTATATGTGTATATATGTAGTATTGATCAACATAAAATAGCAGCAGCTGACCAGCTGTTAGCCCTTTATATAGTTATTTCTTCCGCCTTTACGGGCATTAATTTAATTGATTATTGAGTCATGAGTAAAATCATACACTTTCTAGATGATTATTGTTAAAGCACGTTTGATCATTGATGTATCATACTGATTTTGATATTTCATCATGAAACCGATCCTGTTAATCAGTTAAGGACTCCCTACATATGTTGTGCTTTAGTAAGATGTTTTATTTTGATTATACTTATTTACCATATTATTACGCTTTACCACTTTATTCAAATCGTATGTAGAAACAAAATTATTTCATTTGAGGCGTCAGGTAGATTCAAACAAAGACTTTCCCTTCATTATTTTTTATTTCACGGCTGATGTTTCATGTTTTACTATTTGTGTAAATACTTTGCTTGTTTTTTTTGTTGAAATGCTTTTGCAATTTATATTATAATCAGACTGTTATGCGAAAGAAACGATAGTAAATTAATTTATTTTTCTAATAATAACTACTTGTGATAACCGTGCTAATTAAAATATCAAATGTCGTAAGAAAAATATTCAGATGTACTCGTATATAATACACGTATAAAAAGAAGAAAGTTCAATTTGGAAAAGTAAGTCTTTTGATTTACTATCTATAAAAATATCTACTTATTTTTGTAACTTTGTTCACCGATGAACTTTGTGTTTATTGCATCGTAGTTTTATTGCGGATGTTTTTAATACTCGAGTAAAAACCGTGAGTAAATATAGTATAGATATAATAAGACAGGCCGGGTTTTCAGACTCATTATTAGTAATAATGTACAGGTCTGGTAAATGGATTAAATGGACCAAAGGAATTAGGAAGCACCATCTTAGAAATAGCGATCTTATCTGAGCAGGAAGGATATCGTATATGTTAGTACGGCAGGGCAATATGAGTGGTTGTTATTATAATATTGATATTCTCGTATCATGATGTAAACCATCACGAACTTATGGCAACAGTTTATTGATATTATTGTTTCTCCATGTCCGGGGAATATTAACTTTGTTTTAACAGACGACCAAAAACAGCCTCATTCAAAAACTCTTATTGATCATGCAAATGAAATGAGCGTTTAGTTTTTTGGAAATTGTAATTACTTTTTTTCTCTCTACCGTAGTTATTAGAACGGAATATTTTATAACTAATTAATGTATGAGATTTAAATTTGTTCATTTGTCTTTTTTTATGAATTAATAGTATTCATACACGCAAGTAATATAATATTAATGTTACGTCTCCGAAGTAATGAAGAAAGTAAAGTACTTTGTAGCTGGTTTTATATTGTATCACTGAACATTTGTAGGAAAATTGTAGGAAAATGGAAAAGAATTACACCGTAATAAAAGAAAAAAAAACGTAGTAAAACTGTTGTTTTTATGCAATTTTAACTAAGAAAAAAATGTTTATTTCGCAATTATTTGATCAATATCTAATCACCCTAATTGAATTAATTACGTAATATTATCGTTTATCTCTAACCCACATTGTCGGAGAAAACAGCTTTAATGTATCACCAATATTGATTGGTAAATTGTGACTCAAAGAACTTAAAGAACGTAAAGAACTACAATGCAAATAATATGTGCGGCGCGTGGGGTTTATTAATAATCTTTTGCACATGTGTAACTCAAGTAGTAAACGGTACAGCCACTGTAGTTACTATGGCAACAATGATGATGTGGCTTATCATTTTTTACTCTCTCTCTCCATCTCTGTCTACTCTCTGTATACAAATAATCAGTGATAAAGTTATATCATTGCTTATACTTTGTAACAAGTAATTGTGCATGTTTTCATTGAGTGTTTTACCGAGTACATTCGGGAGTGGAAGTAGGGCTTGAGGAAGTGTTTCGTCATTAACGGGTGTTAAACTATTCACGAAAGGAATGGAATGACTCAAAACTTTTAAAAAAATAATTACAACTGAAAGATTTTACACAACTTGCGCTATTGTGGTATACAGAAGTTATTGTTATAAAATTGTGATAAAAAGTTAAATCAACAAAATATATCAGGGAACATTTGAATGGTTTATAAACTAGAAATCAGGGAATTGATTGACACGCTTCATGGTAAGTTACTTCATTTTCTTTTGAATAATGATATCAGGTGAATAAATTTTGACATCGCGTTGAAATATTTGACGGCGTATGTGTTTGATTAATGTGATTAATTGATTATTAAGCTAGATTGGTATAATGAGAGAGAAAAAATATGTGTTATGAACAAAAATATTAAATCTTAAACAAGTCTGAAGATTCTACTTGATGAGTTCAAGAACATTTTATACAATAAAAAAAAATGTTTAATTTAAACATATTTTGTCTCGGATTATTTATACATGTTACAGTTTACGAAATATACAATGTATACAAAGCATTTTAAATAGTCTTCCAAAACAGGGTTAGAATGACAAAGTGTTATAAAATTATTCTCCTTAATCGTTTATAACATAGTACAAATGCTTTCAATGATAAAGGACAGCCGATTCAATGTAAAATTAACATGAATAACTATGTCTTCAATATTTAAAAGTATGTATACATATATATTGTCTTTATAGCAACTGTGATTCAACAACAAAAATTTCTTGTATGTTTTAATCTTGTCTCAACTCTTTACAGCAATCATACTACACAGCAATAAAATTTACTATTATTTAAAGCAAATAAGAATTGGCTATTTTTTTTTTTTTTTTTTTTTTTTTTTTTTTTTTTTTTGTTAAAGATGTTTATATTTGTCAACACGGGAGGTTAGATACGATTGTGTAAATACATGTGCATAAACATTCTTAGGAGGAGACCCCTCGAAACAAAAACAAATATATGACAAATGAAGACTCGGTTTTATCGAGTATGTACTTGAGTTTACACCACTCATGCCCCCTAGCACCGGTATAAGCGGTATTAACTCCTCGATAAGACTGATATCAGGTATATATCCGTTATATCACTGATATTATACTTTATGAGTATATCTAATCATCTGTAATTAATCAGTATGTAGTATATACGTATAAATGACCTGTGATATCCATCAAGTATTCATGATGATAACACATTTTTTGGTCCATTGTAAATACGTACAGTTATTGAAGACATTTTAACGTACCTTCTTTACTATTGTAAGCGGTTTTACTAGTATACTGGCAAATTCTTTGTTTGACTAAAAGTGGAACACTCCTTTATAGATATTGATTTATTTTGTTTAATGACTATTTTGATTTATGTTTTATTTTTCAGTAATATGTTTCAGATAGAAATGTATTTATAATTGAATAATATAAAGTTTCTATCTGTGAGGAAATTTTCAATCGTTACGGGACGATTTCAGTAAATAATGACAAAGTGTAGTTTTATTTGATTTTGTTCTGTTATCTTTACTCTTTATATGTTTGAAGAGAGAATATCCATATTTGAAAGCTAACCATGAAGGCCTGTAGTAGTGAAGTGAAGTCTCATTTAGTATTGTTTTATGTACACATTTAATGATAATTTTAATATATAAATATAACGTTCAGTGACATATTCGTAGCAAGACGGTGATAGATGTATGATTAAAGCATTGTTGTGATCAAACGCCGTAAAACCAAAGTCACTTATTCAATAGTCTTAATAAAACAAACATGCGGACATGCTTATGGTTAATATAACTCAGGTTTCCAATTGCAGTAAAGTCATAATTGATCGGTATTTTACATTTTATCATTATCTATTGAAAATAACTTTGACATTAATTAATTTGTAAAGATATTTTGTACAACAATTGTATCTTTAAGTCATCATGATTCAGCGAAAATTACCCGTTTATACGCGCGTATAAGACGTAAAACACAATGGAGCTATATTTGAATTATTTCATTTTCTTGTAATATCAGAGAGGTAAAAGATAATGCCACAGAAACGAATGCCAAGTTAACAAAAACTTACCCAACAAAGATGACTTTATCAAGATGTGGGTGTGGCGGCCGTCTGGGTGCTGATAACGATCAATCAATCACTTTTAACAGTCATTCATAATCTTGATAATCTAATCTAGCATATTAAAGATGTTACCAGAAAACATGTTAATCTTTTTATTCTGGTGTCACGTCTGTAATGTGTTTTATATAGGTTTTTTATTTACTCTATAGATCTAACTGGAAAATCAACATTGTTGTATACAATGTATGAACTAAATGTTTACTGTATACACGTAATTTTGTATGTCTGACCTAACGTATAAAAAAAAACTTTACGTATAAAAGACGTAATTAACGTAATATACAAAAGAAGTAACTAAGAAATTATCGCTTGATAGATGCTTTTAAATTCGACTGATGAAATCTTTATTGTTCCGAAAGTATAAATCATTTACTGCTGTATATAAAATGTAAATTTAAGATTATATGTAGCACATTGATTTAATCATTTAAGTTTCGACCAACTAATTAAAATTGCCGAAGAGTCATGACGTCTTTCTGTGGAAAAAAAACTGACATCACATTAAAGGTTTTAAAATACATGTTACACTGTAACACCGGTGTATTTAACGAATCAAACGAGTAATGTTTCAGTACCACACATGAAACATGCTGAAATACTTGTTACGTTCTCAGGTAGTGCACAAAATGAATAAAAAACCTGCAGCATACCAACGTCATAGCTACTGCAGACGATAGAGGTATGAACTCTTGCACGTGAGCACGTGTCTCTATGATTCATTAACTAATTAGAGGCAGATACTTTCAGAAATTAGAAGCTTCAAATTTTGAACACTCACAAGAACATTCCTTAGATATTTAAAAAGTACATACAGGTATTTGTTGAATTATTACGAATGTTAAGAATACATGTTATTTTTTTTTATTTTACGAATGGTAAAATACATACATGTAATATTATAGTTGTCATTCAATTGGGAATGTCTGATGTCAATGTTATCATAAAAATATCATCGTTTATTTATATTTGGCTGAATATTTACAGTTATAAAGAGTCTGGTATTTATAGTCTGGTATCTATCAATGATTTTTTTCTTGGCATTGCAATTTGCCTTTACTCTCGGTATAAGCTGCAATAGTTATATGCCTTGGTCACAGTAATGCTTGCCTACACGCACGTGTAATCTGGTCAGATTATCGTCTGTTGGCTAGTCTAATAACCTAGTTTTTTGTTATTAAAATCGTTTAGATATACATTTTGCTGTTCCAAAGTCCAGCATGACAATACAAATTTAGCAGAACATAATAAAAAGCCCTTGAACATAATGACGAGTTACATTTAACTTTAACATAGAATGGATTAACTAGTAAATTACCGCCATAATTAGTAATTTTTCTCACCAAAATATCCGGAAGAACAAAATTCCTGTCACCTGATTATTAAAAAAAAAATATAAGGAACGAAAAATAAAGTTTGAAGAATGTATGTATGTATGTGCATTAATCAATATTAGAACAATGGTGATGGGGTAGATAATTTATTATGTTATTGTTATATAATTGTGTTCACGGGTCATCAGATAGACCTTCTTACGCTGCCACTGGTTGTCTTGTTTTCTAACCGGATGTTTTATTGTCTTGCGCATGCGCATGCTGCGTACCACTAAAGTCGTTGCCCTACACGGAATAAATAAGGAATTTAGACCAGTACAATTGTTTACCTATTACGTCTTTTCTAACCTTTCTTATAGAAAAATGAAATATGGTTAATTTACGTTGAATAATATAATATTCTTAATAAACCTTTTCTGAATTTTCTAATTAAAAAATGGTTTTATTTCTAACATTAATTCGTTAACTTAATAACTATAGAGCTAATTGAAAAAATACCAAGGCTTGTGTGTTCCGGGGAATGCCTATGTTTACTTGAGTCATATTCTATTCTGGTATGTGTTGTTGTTGATATTTTTCTTCCTGGTCTTAAAACATTAATGGGGTTTACTGAGATGGATTCCCGAAATTAATTAATAACAATTACAGACGTACATACATATCATGCATTCCACGTGCAGAACCACGTGTTCCTTTTATGTTTTAATCATTAAGTCTTACACAAACATACCTTTATTTTACCTGTGTTTTCTTGTTTTACTGGTGTCTGGTTAATGATAAGAGCTTTCAAAACATTGCATACTTGTTCAGTCGGAAACAAACCTAACTTTATACTGTACTGCATACTGGTTTTTTGTGGTGTAAAGTGTGAATCTTTAAATACGCTTCTGATTTTGATGTAAGCTTTAAAGTTTCTTCTGAAATTTATTGAACTTTTACTTAAACTATTACCACATGGCCTTATCTAACGATAAATTAAAAAAAAAATACTTTAAGGCTTAGAATATAAAGTAAATGAGTGTATATATATATATTATATAACATTTATATGTTTCGTGTGCATTTTAATAAGGGGTATATTACGTTTTACACAAAAAAACGTACTTATATAAACCTACCCGTATGTTTCTAGTTTATTTTTCACTTCTAGCTTAGAATAAAATACATATGTTTCTGTCTTCTCTTATATTAAAAACTATAAATGAAATACATACGCTTCGAGCTGATACATTACAAGTTATAAAGACATATGTTTTATATCAATTAAAAATGAAATACCTATTTTTCAAGGTTTTTTTACATCACAAGATGTTTCAATTTCAAAATGAAATCCATATGTGTTGTAATCTATCGATTGTTGGCTGCGTGGATTCAAACCCCATCAGGGGCAAGCCGTTGTTTCCTTGAGCAAGTAACTTTACAATCATTGCTTGGTACTGATTGGTTAAAAAACGGATTTGAGAGTGTTTAAATCAGCTTCCAACAAAATCGAATTAAAACAAATTTGTAACAAACTAAACTATCCATATGTTTCTCGCTTTTAAACATTACAAGCTAAGAATGAAAAAGACCCCCTACTACTTCAGTTTCCAACTTCTCTACTTTATAAGTTTATAATAATTACAAACGTTTGAAGCCATTTTACAGTACGAACTTAGAATAAAATTAAAATGCTTATAATGAAATACATGATACATGTACATTTCTAGTTTAATTGAGAAAGAAATGTTAATGATATTTACTTAAAATCAAAAAGTCTAATTATAAAACTAGATAATGACAGAAATAGATATGACAGATCACAGATCGTAATTTTCTTTTAACGTGTACATATGATGTAATCAATACATTGTTCTATACAAATTTATTTTCTATGCAATATTACAATGCATTAGTTTCATTATTTGAATGCAATATCACGTAAACATTTACAAGTCGTCATTTGTTATTTCAAAGCTTTATTTCAAATCAATAGAAAAAGATATAATGTTGTTGGAGATCAACAAGTTCGTATGTAATTAAATATACATACATAATATGTAATCTATGCGTCTTGCTCAAAGGATTATTAACAGACAATGTATATGATCCTAACGCAAGGAATCTGGTTATCGCTTTAATCTTCCTATTCAAAGGAATGATTTGCGAATTTACCTTGTCACATAGCTTCGGTAAAGTAGGGAAACAAACTGAAGTGCTGTGTACAGATGTTTAAACAATGGACAGTTTTCTTACTTGATAAGATAAACAAAGATTGTAAAACAAATACATGTACGTGATCACCACTGCTTTAATTGACGTCTTTCAAGTGCTCGAGCTTAGTACAGTTATACACGTAAGTACGTGTAGATGTCAGATAACTATCTGCATGATTACGCGTTTTTTATGTGGGGTGTTTTTGAGAAACACCTACTGTGAAATCTATAATGTATTTTTATCTTTTTGAATTTTCTGGTTCATTTTGAACATGCGTTGGAGTACGTAATCCCTGGAGTAAAATATACTTCAAACCACCGTGTAAATAGATAATCATCATTATTAAACGGTAAATATTTCAACATAAACAGAACCATAGGTAATACAACACATTTCAAACATCTGTTTGCCGTAAACTTTTAAATTAAATTAATGTTTGTTATATTGAATTTATGCTAAAACTATAGAAATTTACAAATCATTAAAATTAATGTACTTTTACTTACAAGCACGCAATGTATAGAAATATTATTAGGTGTAGAACTACATGTTTAGAGAAACTATTACTCCTGTATATATGTATGTATGTATTTATATATTTATACGCCTCTGCGCAGAATGTTTTTGGAATGGCTGAACACTTAAATGAACATTTTTACTTATTAACTGAATAGCGTATTTTCTTTGATATAACTAAAGTTATAATTTTGTATGTTTTATTGAAAGCAGGGGGAAGTGATTGTGTTAATGAGAGACATTTAAACAAAACATGAGAGACTTTTGCCGTTAAACGTCATTTATTACTTCCAGCCATACTAATTAATGCATAATCGCTATCTATTTGAATTAATTGGCTACAGTAGCTCGCCTATTATGCATATTTTTTCTATTTTCCTAGAAGATTTACTTGATATAGAGCACCCAAGAGAATACTTCATTGTTGCCGTTGTTTCCACGAGAAACTCATGAAAAAATCTTACAGATAATTAATGACGCGGGGCAATTTTCGGGAAATACCAAGACAAAAAAAGAAGACATATATTAAAGTTGCCATTACCTTTTTTCCTCCTCTAATTTTTCCATTTGCTTATATACTAAATATTATACTATGTTTGTTTCTTTTTCATTTTGTTATTATTTAGAGATTTAAGTACGTTTTTTTGGAATAAAATCAAGGGCGATTAAAGCAGTATTATAATTCACATCGTACTCATTGTCAACAATGGTGCCAAATAGTTCTATCCTAAACGTGATAGAAATTACGACGTTACGTGAGTAAAAATTATAAAGTACGCGAGAAGTCTAAAAATTTTCATTGAAATAAAAAAATACGCGAGAAGTCCAAAAAATGCTTATAGGTTTGAAAATTTACCGACTGGAACATTTATTTGGTATGTGTATTCTGTTTTACGTAATTAAATGAGATGAAATCTTATTAAAGATGCACGTCCTTCATGTTAGTTTATACTCTAAGTTGTACACACATAGAACTTTAGCACTTACCTTTACTAAATTCCTGAAGTGGCGGAGTCCTACTACAACAATAAGTGAACATGTTTTCTTTAACGTAAAAAAGTAAATCATGATTTTACAATTATTTTTCTCACTATAAGATGGCCGTACTTAATTAGAGGTCGAATGGTAGCAGAGGGTGTTTTTCATAAACGTCTTTCACTTCCTGTAACATAAACGGACGTCAGATACACCGTAGTGTATGACAGTTTAAGACCTGGCAAAATTACTCAGACATGGATTTGGACAGTAAACTGGACCCCCAGAATAGTTCATGTCTTAACCACTTAACATCAGTAATTACCGTCAATACTCGGGGTAACAACTAGAAACCGTTCTGGCTATTTGCAACTTATTATGCTCATTAGACATTCATAGATTCACGTTAATTATTACCATCTTTTACAAAGCAATCCGAAGTTATGTCCATCATATGTCTCAAGCAGTGATATTTACTGCCAATCCGAGATTAGTGCTTTCTGGACGATTAAATACATGTGAAATTAGCGCGTTTGTTATCTAGTATGGATAGATTTTTACCTTCTAATTTATGATTTCAACATTTGTTTTATTTGCAATCATGGAAATTAATCATAACTGGGTTTTAGATATACCTAAATGTGAATCATTCTGACTGAGTGTTTGATACGTAGAAAACAATAAAAGTAACAATAGGTTCTTGGCAATATTCCTATTATTTTGAATACTTGTGAAAAGTAACTGGAAGAGCTCTGAAATTGGTTAATAGCTTGAATCTATATTAAAATATACATTGGTTATGGGTTAAAGCTATAGATGCATTAGAGGAGAAAGAAAATGACGTCATCAAAATTCACTGCACGAAGGACCGTTTCCAAAACTACATACTAAATGCAACAGTTTGTGTGACAGTACTTACACTAACGTGTTTAGCAACGTTGACGACAAATCACAGCTCGGATTAGAATGTTTTAGTATAAGTAGAAATCAACACTCGGATTAAGTCGGTCTTTTATTGTCTTACGCCAATCTTACAGTGCATTAATGTAACATATGGGAGGGAACGTCGGACATAATTTCAGTCTTCGAAAAACACTTGTAAATGCAATCTGCTTACATGTAATATAATACATTTGTATAGATGTATATAAACGACAGCAGACGACACCCAGTGTGATTTTAGCTAACTATTATATGAGTTTTATTGTAAGGAGCTTGCGAACAAAAGGTATCATGTTGATAATTTATGACAAATTGCAGTTGTTAGATTTTACAGAATTCACTGTTTAATGACTTGCAGAAACCGTGATGCAGAAAACCTGGTGATCTTAAATACAGTTGTTTAACTATACGGTTAACTATACGGAATGTATACCGCATGCTAAACGGATTTTATTCCTAGTTGTATGTACTTTATTATAGAAAATAAATTTCAATTTTAACCACCTGTGGTTGGTAACATACGTTTTACGATAATATGAGTTTTCAATTTTGATTACTTTAATATTCATGAATGTATAGTTTACCTTACAGTAGAGAGCTCACAGAATGTTGTTGTTATAAGGGAATATATCACGTGAATAACGTGCTGTTTTCAATTGACATTCACGTTCATCTATATTATGATATACAGGACATTAGATAGTGATATACTCCAATTCTGGAAGTTTATTTTGTATTACGTGAAAACATTATGATGTAATGAGTACCCGTTCTATGACATAGCAGGCTTGGAAACGCTTGGACTGAATAATCAAGCATGTAAGTTTACATATTTCATATATTTTACTTATAGAATACAAATGTCCTCTAGACTGCACGTGCTGAATCATTTTAATTTAGATGACATTTTTAGTTTGATGGCGAAAATATATACATGCCAATATCTATGAAAGAATCACAGTTCAGAAATACAACATAAATGAAAGTTGCTAATTTCCTGACACGCATGCGCACAAGCATGCACACTGATCTGCCCTTACAATGGGAGTCATGAAGACGAACTGACGAAGATAAATAAATCAATATTCTTACTTGACAAAAGGATGTGCAATTATTTACAGATATTAAAATACGGAAATGTAATTAATTTATAGATCAGATTTGTACTTGCAACTTTTAAACACGTAAATCAAAACATATTAATATGATTACATTGACCAGGATATTAGGCAAACAGACTTTGTTAGGATTTTGTGGGATATTTTGATGAAGAGCAAAATGTTGGCTGTTCTCTAATTGGCTACCATCTATCTTGACAGAAGCCGCTTTATTTCTATTGTAATACTCCAAGGTGATTAATTAAGATCTCACAGAACACTAATCTAGCAGATATATAAAATCCCCCCCCCCCCCATCACCGACAACCCATCACATAATATACAAGGAACGTGTGTATCATATTATGGTAGATATGATGGAAATTACTTTAACAAGTAAGATAAATTCTAAATTTAAATTGCAATATCTTTACATTTACAATTTTATTCATTTAAAAAAATATTCCGGGTTTCGTTTTTTGGAAAATGAAAGTGGCATGTATAAAATAGAATGTTTTTTTTTTTTTTTGTTATAAATATATGAATAACATAATTAAGAGCTATATTATCAGTTTGAGGTGATCGTTGTACATATTAACTAAACTTAAATCCCCCCCTCTTTCAAAATACATCGGACATTTTATGTTAATTATTCAAAATTTAGCCGATTTCAAGTTGACCTATATTCGGATGATATTTTTTAATTGTTGTTATATTTGTACAATAATGATTAAAAAACTGGAATCTGGTTCAAAACGTTGAAATTGAAATGCTGTCATGTATTCACTTAATATCATCAGAGACATAGTTTAGTAGAGAACTAGGGGGCTCCCCAGTAATCTTTTGATTCCTCAGGAATGTCAAAGGAGCAATTTAATGTAAAATTAGTTCGGTTCGAAAAATACAAAAACGGGTTTATTACAAAATGTTATTGTCTTGGAAATATGTGTGTGTCTTCGACATTGATCATAGCAAAGCTAGACACTTTTCATAGCAAAAGTTTTTTTTTTTACATCCATCGCAAGCTTAGCTTTACATAGTTTATACAGATGTCATATGGCACCACATGATGTAAAAATAATAAAAGAAGTATTTTCTGCTCACTTTCAAACGTAAGCATTAGAGAAAGCAGCTTGGATTATAATATGTCAAGTAAGTTTAATAAGATTTTTTTGGACTAGATCTTGACATAATGCTCTGTGAACATCGTGCAATCATTGTATTTCAAGCCAAGAATAATTCTGACACCAGTTATTTTAGGTATATATTTTGAGCGTTGACCAAGAAGTCCTGTTTTCCATTATATCTAGTCATGTGACCGCGGTCAAACCGGAAACTATTTCACAATATATATAATTGATTAAGTCTGCATGGTTTGTTTATTATGATAAGTATACATTAATTATTTGACTGTGTCAGTCAACAATAAGAACTATTTGTATTCAGAGGTCAAGTTCTTGCCGACATGAATGTGATGCAATACATGCTTGACTTTACATTTTTATTTTGCAACAATTGTGATGATGTCATAGACACATTATTGGCATAAGAAAAGTCACTACTGTCTACATTTCACTAGGGGTAAAGGCTAGACACGAAGGAAGATATTCACACATTTATTATATACATTATCATAGGAACACTTATATAAGATCACGTGATCGTTACAACTAACGTTATGTCTATTTTCATGCAAATGTTTTCAGCAATAATTAAACATTGATATACACTGGACAAATGGCAAACGTATCTCAAATATTGTAAAGTAATCGAAAGATTTTTATATCTTAATACTTGAACTTGTTTCTTATAAAACCAGGAACAATTTACTTAATCGTATCTTGTGGAATATTCTTGACAATAGTCTATTTTCTACAGTTTGCTTATTGACATTTAATCGCATTTCTCGAGATTGGGTCCCTCTCGTGTAATAGAAAAAGTTGAATAAAATATCCATAAACTTAATTTTTAACATATCATCATTCATTCATGACTCTTTAGCACTGTGTTATGACAATTACTGGCACAATGTACGCTATACTGTTTTTCAAACAATGTTCTCTTAACTTTTAGCACAATAATCTAATAATTTTAGTTAATTGACCTATATATTTTACCATTACTTGTATAATGTTGTATACATTAGACCACAAGTAGTATTTTCTTTTGGTGTCTTTGGAAATATAGCTGCGTTAAACGTCTTAAC
This sequence comes from Ruditapes philippinarum, assembly GCF_026571515.1. Lineage (NCBI taxonomy): Eukaryota > Metazoa > Mollusca > Bivalvia > Venerida > Veneridae > Ruditapes > Ruditapes philippinarum. The sequence continues at coordinate 185,485 of NW_026864021.1, forward strand.
CATTTTCTTGCACGCACTTAATTGGGCTTATCTTGGTCAATAGAAGGAAATCCCTATTGCCTCCTTTATTTAACTGTTATATGACTAGAAGATGATTTAATCAAAGTACGGTAGTTATGTTTCTTATTTACCATACTGTGTATAGTTTGGTATAGTCTAAGATACTGGTAGTTGTAGTTATAGAATGGTACAGTAGTGCAATTAGTTAATCATCTAATCATAATGATGAATTCAATTATAGGTTTAAATATCTTCATAATTTATCATAATTGCTAATATAAGTTGATTACGCCCAGGTGTATAATTTTACAGTTCTAAAACTGACTTGTCCAACTTCCATTTAAGAACTATCCAATATCAATTATGCAGATATCAAGTTGGTCAGCCAATAGTAATTGACTGCATGGATGTGCAGGCATGGTGGTAAAGGAGAATTAATTCATGTTTCAGCAAGTCAATCGTCTTGATATTTAACATATTAGAAAGGAGAGACTCTTTAATCAAAAACCGGTGCAAGGGGGCGTGAGGGATGTTGCACATTTTCTTTATACCTCATGTACAGACTCAGTCAACACGTGTCTGCAATTTTCATGCAATTTTGCTGATTTTAATGCCTCCGGGGGATCACCCTTTTTCCAGATATTGGCACCTATACATGTTGAACTCCTTAACCAAGTTTTCATCTTACAATTGTAATAATCTCAAATATACCCCCAAATTCATATAAACATTGTACATGCTAAGCCCCTAGGATGTAATGCTTAATTCATATACTATTCTTTTGTACCTACATCCAATAAGATTCAAATTATATCTTTACCCCAATTGTAACGTTTCAATACCATTTAACACTCTTAATGTCTCCAGAAGCAACCACCGAGTTATAATTTTCTCTATATCTCATAGATTGTAGAAGATATTAAATGCTCGCGTAGCAACGACATAAAAATAGAAAAATACGTTTCATACGATTGAAAGATTCTCTTATCAGTATTATTCTTGTAAATATAGAGTAAAATCAAGAAAAATGAGATGAAAAGAGAAAAATAACTTTTAAATAGGTTATGGCACATGCGCAGTGTTTTGTTATTTCTTGGCGCAATTATCACTATGTATAAATTACTCATACGTTATATTTAAAATGCTCTCAGAATAATCTTATTTTTCAGGTCTTCGCTTTTCATGCTTTGTATTAGAAAGCTTTATGGTTATGCGTTAACACAATTTTTGGGCTTTTTGTAGTCGCTGAAATTCCGCTAGCTTTTGCAAACAAATTAAAATTCCGTATAAGCACATGTTCAATGCTTTTGGCTCGCCGGTTTTTCCTGTGCAAACATGAACGACCATGTCATTAACAAAGCTTAAAGGTTTTTGTAATTTTACAAAAATTGTTACTAGGTCACTCCATTGAAATACCCATAATATTGTTTAAGGTTTATAAATTATTCTAAAATGTATTTTTGCTTTTTTGGCTTTTTAAAAAATATTATGGTAAAAGTCGGTCTTGTCAAAATCCATGAAATTGTTTGTTGAAAGGAAGCCAGGTGCATGACATTTGTGTATTATTTACGTCGTTTAATTTAAAGAATAAAAAAGTAACTGAAGTATTTTAGATGTAAGTAAAGGACGTGTATCGAAATTGACACTTGACATGCTGTGCTTAAATGGTCAACACTACTATATGCTATGCTAAATATTAAAAAAAAACTTATCATGAAAGTGGATATATTATTTTCTGATAATTTAAAATGAATGGAATAATTTTTGAAAGTGTATCTCAAGACGATCTATAGAGACAGTGTCAACTTTAACGTTCTACAAAACTATTGAGTCTATTACACATCATTTAAGACAAAAAAAACTCGTATGCTTTTTTTGTTCCAATACCAGCAATTTAACTACCCGAGAAACTAAATAAAACATCTGGTACCATCTTGCCATTAAAAATAATCAAAGCCTCCGTGTATTATATACCGGTAACTCTAATTGAATTCAGATATCAATTCAAACCGAGATACGAATCGGAAAAAAATAACTCGAGAGGAAAAAAAACGTGATATTTTAAGCTTGGTGGTTTAGATTATACGCTTATTTTTCTGAGTATTTTAATGAAGGTTATGCCAATTCAGTGTATTTGTGTTTTTGTTTACCTTTTTTAAGGAATATATAAATATGTAGAATCGTGCCTTATTCTGGAAGAGTGTAATGGGATGATATTATCTATTTAGAAAGCAATGACAATAAAAAAAACTCAAGGTGTTGTGTTTACATGTACATTGTTGAACTACAAGGAGGGACAGAATAATTTCTACACATATAATGCTTAAAACTGTTCTTAAGACAAAACTACACATATTTAATGTAATTCAAAATTGAATTTAATCCAATAAAGAAAACATAATTATTTTTTATACATTTGAGAAATGAAAAGTATATTTCAACGCAATTATATAAGTTTAAAAAAAAAGTACTATATTTAGATAATCAAACGTCTGCTGTACATATGTTTCTTTTCAAAACTCTAAAATCAACTTGGCTTATAAATTGAAGTTAATTTTGGCTCAGCCGTAGACTGTAAATTTTATTTATTGAATATTATCTGATGAAAGAATGAAATATTTATACAATATGGTTAGTTTCCGGAGAGGATTTATCTGTTAACTTGAAGATTGATATGTTTTATTTTTAGAGAAATTATGAGCTGTTAGACACAAAAAAAACATGTGCAATAAATATAAATGTATTTTTATGATAATAAAGTTATTTTTATATTGATTAATTATAAATGAATTATAAGTCAATCTTGATACGAACAATTTTAATGGCGTTACAATTCATCAATGAATTACTGCAGTCACAGTGAACATGTAGATTGTTTTCTTAAGTAACACAAAACCTTTAAATCGAACAATTTTTGCCATTAAAGAAATCAGACGTTTATGAATAATAGTTTTATATGATTATTTCTTACAACATGTAATATCAGCAGACGATAATTACGTCAGAACGCCGCGTAGATGACGTTCAGCTGGGGGAGATGATTAATTGCCCCTTTTAAAGAACTTTGTATAATCTTATCACTGAAATATAAACAAATTCTTCAGAAAATGAGGCATTACAGAGGAACACGTTTACCCTTAGACTGTATCGAATAACCTTTATTTTAAGACACATTAAAGCATTCAACCTGTTTTCTTGAAACAAAAATCAGTTTTAGACATTGCAAAGATTGTATGCTAATCACACACAAAAAATCGGGGAGTTTATCTCTTGAATATTTGTTACTGTTACCATGGTTTTTGGAATATTTTTCCATTACATTTCTTAATTAAAAATGATTTTATATCTCTGCGTGTTATAATTAGACATGAACATTATGACGTATCCAGGAATTATATTTGATGAGAGGCTTTTTGCAGAATGATATATTTGAAAGGCATTGATGCCCCGGATTATGTAATCAGAATATTGACATGATGGATATTGTACATGTATGTCGACTGTAGTCTGAAATCTCAGTTATAACTGAACTATATCTTATACCTAAATCGTTTCAAGAATGATCAAAACAATATCATTTAACTGATGAAGGAAACAATAAATATACGCAAAAATATTTAAAAAGAAAACCAATAGTACGCTATCTTAGACTATTGACTATAAAACGGATTATTAGAGTGTGATGGAATAAATCGGACAAAAATTCTGGTTCTAAAACTAGAAATATGTATATAAACATCAAGATAATGTGCTTTATAATCTAAATTTAAATCAGATAAATCAACAGAGTAATGTTCTCCGCCCAGGTGTTCCAATTTCGGATTATTAGTATTTCGGATATATGTTATGAAAATAAAAAGTGAGATAATAAATGGACGTTTGTTTACAAACGGTGACATTGTTTGACGGAAAGGATAACAAAAATGCATTATCATAGGAATATGTAAGTATTAACACCGTTATAAAAATAAATAATATATAAAAATATACTAAAAGCTGGCTTTTCTGACCTATAGTTAAAACAGCTCTTATACAATATTAACATGTCCGACCACCTTTATATTAACTACTCAATGATCGTTTTGCGATCACTATTCCCGTAAGAATGAGAAAATAAATAAACCAGGATGGACCTATTTTCATAGTTTCTTCTTATGAAGATTTGTTTAAAAGTTTACGGTTCTTCGTATAAGAAAGAATTACACCAATAATATACAAAAGATAATATTTGTGTTATTTTATTTTTACAAACTCTGAAAATAAAATGTGTAGATATAACTACTATTATGTTAACCCAATTGCTTGTTTAATACTTTCTAAATTGGCATCTTATAAACAAAACAGTGAACAAACTATTATTTCAAGTACATGTAGTTTGTTTATAATGTAAGTCATTAGAGAGAGATATATTTTCCCAGGATAAATATACTGGTCAAAAACATCAAACGACTAGCCGTGGAAGCTTTATGTCTGGAAAAACTATCTACGCTTGTGTGATGTTTATTTAGTTTGGGATCTCCTTCGGTGCTAACTTATATATGCACTTAATATCATCAAAATATTTTATTAGAATGCCCCTATCAATCTTCATACCATCTGGTTTATATATATGATCTGTAATATATGATCTCTCTATATTTGAATGATAGTTGGTATCATTTTGTGATTTTCTTTACTAAAATGAAAGAAAACATCAAAGGGCAAATTTCACGGCATATAACAGCCACATTTAACAAAATCAGCAAAGATTGCTTTAAGATGACTTTAATGGACAGCATTGCGTAGGTACACTTTTCGGTCGTATGCTGTTTGCTTACACGATAACTTCCTATATATGTGAGACATCCGGTATTTGCCGAAAAATAACTCGTCTGCTGTGTCATTTCAAAAATGACTTTAACCTTTAGCGTTGCTAAAATAAACGGTCATATAATATCAGGTGGATGTCGTGGTGTAATGACCCTGCCTTTTTGGTTTCTTATACTATTATACTCTATTTTCTTTCATATTTAAGGAATATTTTCAATCAATCATTTTTATGAATTTTGCTGATTTAAAAGTCGTCTCGTTTTGTATACTATACATAATATAAAAGTCGTTAAATAGCAAGCTTTTACTGCTCTTGATGATACCGAATCTTATGTGATCTAAATGAGACACGGAAAAAAACGATCAATGTCGAAATATCACGAACTCATGTTTGATATAATTAACCCTTACTGCATGAGCATTTTGTGAAAAATGGCTGTTTTCATTGAAAAGTCTCCCGTTACAAGTTCAATTTGCTATTTAATTATAAAAATTGCTTCAATACTAATTAAACTTGCCACAAATTTTGACTGGACCATTGCCTTTGTAGCAAAATGTTTAGTCTTAAATTTTCTGTAACCATGGCAACGAGGGGACATCTCAAAATCTTAAAAGGCGTGTATATCTAGTAATGGGTTAAAAAACAATGCACGGAGTTGAACCATATGTCTAATCGACATTACGGATGCCTAATTCTAAACAAAATGTGTTTTTTATAGATACTACATAATGACTAAATTACACACTGACATAATGGTACGGAACTAGCATTATATGTTTCCCAAGACACACGTAAAGAAAACTATTCTCAGCGATGTTATCTGGATATACGGATATAAGGCAAATTGTTTAAGGCGAGTTCTTACGCGTTATTAAAGACGACCGTTATGGTAAAAGTTAATATACAGTAAACAATGAAATACAACACTACTCGTTGATTTATGTGATTACTGTGTTACCAAGCAAACTAGGAATTGAAAAATAAGATAAAGTATAAATCCAGTGTTTCTAAAAGCTTGACAGCTCATCGAGTTATTATGATATTGTTACAGATATGGAGGCGCCTGTGGTCTGCCACATGTAACAAAAAAATCAACAAAAAACTGTTAGTTTGATTTAAAACACATTAAAACGTCAAGAATTTCTGTTCATATGTGACCAGAAACACATTTCGTTTGTTTGTTTGGCCTGAAAGCGAAGAATGTATTATAATAATGAGAAAGAGAGATCAGAACAGTTGTTCAAGTTAATGCCAGTGCGGCCAATCAGCATCTTAACATATGGAATGTATGATTATGTCTGAAATAACGGCTTTTAGTGTATAAAACTCTTCCATCTATAAACAATTCAACCGCTTGTGTTTATTTCAAAAAAAAATTATACTAACGATATTGAAATGCTGTAATGCACGAGAGAAGCACGAAATATCAATGCACGAGAGCAGCACGAAATATCAATGCACGAATAAACGTTGGGGAAAAATTGCATACGAATATAATAATAGTGATTACTCTACGAGGCGCCGTTTAAGCGGTTTAGAGAAATGCTCTGGTAGAATGGTGAAATATGACTTATACATAAATGTGATTATTTTTTTCAATTAAGCCGTTGGAACGCATGTTTGATAGCCGAATTTTGTTTCTTTGCAAGGACCATTTAAAATTGTTCTGAAATCACACGATAATCAATATTTCTAGTCAATGAATACTTGTGTTGTTTTTTAATTCCCAGTTATATTTGGTGGAAGAAATTTAAGACGGCTCAATAAAATAATAGGATACATAACTATTATAACTATAAAATAATTCAACCAATGTTTATTACATTATCTTTGTAAAATGGCGTTCCAATTTATTTATACTTTCTGTTGTAACATCGTGGTTAAGTTTATATGAGCCGCGCCATGACAAAACCAACATAGTGCGTTTGCGACCAGCATGGATCCAGACCAGCCTGCGCATCCGCGCAGTCTGATCAGGATCCATGCTGTTCGCTTACAAACCCTATAACAACTAGAGAAAGTGATAGCGAACAGTATGGATCCTGATCAGACTGCGCGGATGCGCAGGCTGGTCTGGATCCATGCTGGTCGCAAACGCACTATGTTGGTTTTGTCATGACGCGGCTCATATATTTGTAATGTATATCTGCGGTTTCCAGGGTGATATTCAGATTATTATAAACTTATCAAACCAATTTTTATTACGTCTGGTTTTATACTTTAAAAGGAAATTAAATAGATTTTTAAGTCGTAAAATTTCATTTTCTTGGAAACATTGTTAAGAAATATATTAATGGTACAAAAATATAATACTGATAGAAAGAGGAAAAACTGTCATTCAATTATTAAATTGTGGTTTCTTAGAAATGATATTTTCTTCATTTCGTCACATATATAATATATATACGAATGATACATAATTAATTAATAATTATGATTTATACCACTATCTATAAAATATGTTTTGTCTGAATATTAATCAGTAACTAAGTAACATTTTTACTGTTCCATTTTCCGAGGTAAAATGTTTGTATTTGATATATTTGTTCTAAACAATATAATGAATATTACTTCTATCAGCAATGCATATTATTGTTGAGGGTGACTTTGCTGCTATCGTTGTTATTGTTGTTGTTGTTGTTTCTGCTGCTGCTTTAAATGAAAAACACACCACATGTTTTGATTACTAATTTGTATACTGTTCAATTGAATTGGTATTTATTGACTAACTCGAAGAAAATGTTGTCTCTTTCTTTTTCGCGAAATAATTCTTTTATATCTTTTGGTTTCAAAATTTTACTCTTTCGAAGATCAGACCAATAAATGATGCCAAATGAACGGTTTAAAATTAGAACGTAAATGTAGTGTAGTAACAATAAATAAGTTCAAGATATAAAAGAAAACAATATCTTTAAAAAATGAAGCAGCTGTAGGAGATTGACACATTCATCAAATTATCTGAAATGTTCCTGGAAATTACTAAACTAGGTTAGTTAACTGAAAATTAAGACATTATCTGTTTCCGGATTTTCACGGTTGGAAAACATGGTAGAATGCTGGAAATTTACGTCGATCTGTATCAAAGCTTCTCTATTTGTAAGACAACAAACACGTTATATGAAATTGTCTTGGAAGTTATTAAAGCGGGCTTTATATTGATACTGTCTTTTGATCTTTAAACATCAAAGTGCTTAAACGCTAGCCGATCAATGACAAACTCCGTCTTATGAGCATTTTCATTACATTTTCTCTATTACCATTTCTGATTGAAAAGATTACACAATTATTTAAAGTATTATTTTCTTTACCTAGACATGATACTGGAAATCACACCTAGGTGTACTAATCAATGTAAAATCTCGTACTATGTAATATCTCCATCATTAAAATCTTATTTAAAATCTTTAGTTAAAGTGAATTGGTCCGTAATGGAAAGTATGCAATGCCTTTAATAATTAAGATGATAGTATTTAGTACCATGCGTAATCAAAAACTAACTACGAAAGAATAAAATATGGATGCTTTTGGACAGTGTTAGATACATGATCCAATATTGCATATTAATAATTAGCAGAAAATAAAGGGTTCTAGAACATGTTTCTTCATATAAATGTGCAAACATCATTTCGAACTAAATCAACATTTTTTTGTTCAAGAAATATTTTGTAAAATATTCAAATGATTTGTTTTAATCAGTTTTTGAAATATTTATTAAAAGTTGAGCCAGTTGTGGACCAATCCACTTTAAAGGTGTTATTAACAGTTTATTTGAACCACTCACAAGACCGCCTTCTGGAGCTTACTAGTACTAGTGTCATGTGAGGGAACAGGGTCGTGATTCCAGAAAGGTTCGAGTCGATGATTCCCGGGTCAAGACGTAGACTTTTTACCCAATATTCTACTATTATGTCAAGTTCAGGACGACTATTTCCATCCACTATTTGATTTGCCTTAAGGCATTTAAGCCAAAACTTATCTTGAAGACATATAAATACACTATTTAAAATAAGACATAAAAAAAATACTTAAAGCTAAAAGACATATAAACACCAAACTTGAGGTTGAGACATATAAAAACATAAATAAGCAATAACTCAATAAAACACATAAATAAAAGTAAATAGTGTAAATAAGACATATCAGAACATGATGTATATATCAGTTCATGATTTAATCTGAAGACATATAAAGTTTTATAAACACGTATGTTAACTTATTAACACAAGTTTAACTTTCTTTAGCCTAATCGTTATTGTAAAAGCACATGTAATGCGGCCATATTTCATATGAAATCGCTGTCTCATTGTAGGATATTACATCTATTTGCCAGCATGTTACTATTGATTATATATTATTTTCATTTTCTCTAGGATGTCATATAATATAGCATTTAATGGAGAATGGTGAAATCTGATATGCAATTTATGTATTACCTGACACGAGATACTTCCATCTTAAAAACCCCTAACTGCATGAACCACCTTTGATATACGACTTTGTTTACTGTACGACATAATATATAGTTTAATAGTTTAATCTTCTAGGGAATATATATATTCTATATTCACGTTTTTAATAATGACTTCGGTTTAAAGTGACACATTATTTTGATATAACCAGTCAGTGATCAATTTTCGAGCTCTCCTGTCGTCACACGGAAATTCTTCGGAAAAAGTATAAAGATCTCAGAACTCAGAGGTCTGGAAAGAATATAAACAAATATATCATCAATATTAGGTGAATATTATGAGCCATTATTACAATTACATATATGTGACAGTCTAACAATATTGCAATATTGCATGTTAAAGTAAGTCACGTGACACAAGGTGTTGGCTTTATATTGCAACTTACTTCCTACTATCCGCTTATTTTTACTCCCCCATAACACGCTATTGATTTAAAATGAAAACAATGGGAACATATTGTATAAGATATAAATCATTGTTTTTCAAGAAAGCTTTAATTGTTTAGAATATACTCCACTTGAATACCATATTGTAACATGCTCGTATTCTCGTGGTATTTACATGTATTGTGAATAATTCATACCTTTAATTGAGAATAACTTATTATGAGAATAAGTTAGTTCGATGTATATATAAACAGAAAACAACTTACAATATATTTTGCAACATTCAATTTAACAAAATAATGTCTATAGTATATATATACAGAAATATCTGTTTTTCCTGTATATGTTGTTAATACAAATTGTAATCGAAAAAATTACCTTAAAAAACTTAACAATTACTTCTGCATATACGCTACCAGTATTTTTTCTTTCTTTAAACAAGATTGCACAACAAATCATTTTGTCAAAATGCGAGATAAATTTGATTAACAAAGGTGTTTTGTTAGAACTATTTCTCTATAAGGGTAATAACCTTCTAGAATGTATTTGAATTTTATAAACACCCACCATAGACGACAACGTATGTAAGAATGAATTTGTATATTAATATATTTAGAGGTTAATACCCCGTCAAAGTATGTCCTTGTGATAATATGAATAATAGGCCAGATGGTTTGAGCCCGAGAGACATCATTCATTGAGGGCGGTTTATCGATTTCATGGAAATACCGGTCTGTGTCTTTCGTGTATTTGTGTCTTTATTACAGATATTGACAAATATTTTTAATTCAATAGCATGAAATATTTTTGAATAAATGAAGTCTTTTCTAAAAACGTGAAAATTCGGATTTGAAATGTCTAATATGGCATTACAATTGTAGTTTTCAACTCTAAGTCATTGCTTTAATATCATTTATAAATCTATTATAAGAATAATGAATAATGGACAGTAATCATTTTAAATATATTAATATTTGAATGACGCGAAACTAATAAATTATCTTATTCTATGGCAAATGAAGATTTTAACATAGACGTTAATGAACTCAAATTAAAGCAAGACTGGTTTATACATGTAGATAACGAAATTTGATAAAACAGTCCGCCGCTTTCGTATATATATATAGCAGAATGAACATGAAATTCTACAGGGACCAAATAGAAACACTTAATGCCAATACCAACTTCTACATACACAACTTTGATTTATCTGGGGCTTATTTTATAGCTGGGATAACTGCACAATCAATATTTATTTGGACAAAACACAGGAACCACAATATTAAGATACACGCAACTAACATTTGTGCACTTCAATTATACAGTTATCTTGTTTTGTGGTAAATTTGAACAATCTAAAATAAAGATCAAAGTGATTTTCATACTAAAGAGGGTTTTTTTAACTGAAAGAACATTTCAGACAATACTTTAAAAATATGAATACTATTTACTTGTATATTAAACAAATGTATTTTGTAAAAGTCAGCATTATCCACAAAGAGTAATATCTGTTTATAATTATAATGACCCGGGTAGCTAACGTACAAATTAAATAAAGTTAATATTAATCTTGCATGTATTTATATTTCAGAATGAACAGTAGTATTTGTTTTTGTAGGACTGTAACCTACTTCGTTGATTTTTAGTGTGCTTGTATTTATATTTCAGAATGGACAGTAATATTGTGTTTGTAGGACTCTAAGCTAACTTTAAATTTCTACGTGTACAATCTCAAGTGTGCTTGTATTTATATTTCAGGATAAACATTAATATTTAGTTTGCAGGACAGGATGCTAACGTTAAATTATTACGTGGATTTTGAGTGTGCTTGTTTTATATTTCAGAATGAACAGTAATATTTGGTTTGTAAGATGGGTAGCTAGCGTTAAATTACTACGTTGTGTTCATTTGTGTTTGTATTTATATTTCAGGATGGACAGTAATATTTGGTTTGTAAGACGTGTAGCTAGCATTAAATTACTACACTGGTTTTAAATATGCTTGTGTTTATATTTCAGGATGGACAGTATTATTGGGTCTGTAGGACGGGTAGCTAACGTCAAAGTCCGTAATGATGACGATCTTGTAGACCGTTTGAATCATCTTTACACGACAGGTGTCCTTATCATCTTCACAGTCGTCGTCAGTGCTAGACAATACGTCGGCGATCCTATAAGGTACGTTCATGCATTGCTACAATAGAGTAAAATATCAATTTCCCCATTAAAGGGGTATAACAGTTTGTACACAAAATGTTGATAAATTATGTCAGTTGATAACTCGTTAAGCTTAAGCGTGTTTTAGCTGGATGTGGAAAGGAGCAGAAGTCACTAATTGTTTTCTTGGACTAATTGGTAATGGTGCCAAACACTTTAGTCCAAAGATTATCGCTTTCATCAATTTGAGGTCCGAAATTGCATGATCGTCTTGATTTATGTTTAAACATATTTGTTTTGCCAAATTTCTTGTAAGCTAGTGTGATATACAAATTTCAATGTGAAACATGATTGAAACACAAAAAGGTTAGCTTCAATATGAAAATATGTGATGCTCAATTCTTATACTATGTAATGGCGAACTATATAAATAATGTACTATACATGAAGGCGATATTTGGTGTTAAACATTGAATACAATTTGCTATATCTCCTTGTATTTAATGCTTATTAGGAAATACAGTGTCCCTGCGTTGCCAACACGGTACAAAATGGTTCCTAGTTATGTTCCTTCAAATAAGAAGCACTTTACAAGAATTTTAAATTTATAATTAGCTTGCCATTAGATTTATAAACATCTTCAGTGACGATAAAATATCACTTACACGCTGTAGTTAAAATTTTCAAAAGAAGCTTGAAATATATAAATACTTTATGTAGGCTTAACTCTTTCCTTGCAATAAAACAAAATATAAACATATGTGTGTATTTTACAGATGCTGGTGTCCGGCCGAGTTTCCGGGAACACATGTGGACTATGCGAACAACATATGCTGGATCTCAAACACATACTATGTACATATAGAGGACCCTATTCCTTTAAATGTTCACGAAAAAGAAGGAAAAGAACTGAACTATTATCAATGGATACCTGTGATGTTACTTGTACAAGCACTTCTTTTTTACTTGCCGTGCATAATTTGGAGGTTGTTGAATGGACAGTCCGGAATAAACGTTGACAGAATTGTCTCCCTTGCTAGCGATGCACAGTATGAATCTCCGGAAAATAGAATCCGGACTATTAAGTATGTGGTGCGGCATTTAGACCGCTGCTTAGACAATCAAAGAGAAAGTAGATCCACGTGTTGTGTATCCCTTCGCCATTTTCTTTCTGCAAAGTTATCCATATTATGTGGAAAGAGATATGGGAACTATTTAGTCGGAGTATATTTTCTTACCAAAATATTGTATATATCAAATGCCATAGGCCAGTTATTTTTGCTCAATGAATTTTTAGGCCAAGAATTTAATTTATTTGGATTTCAAGTACTGGAAGACTTGATAAATGGGAAGGAAGACTGGACAGCAAGTCATAGATTTCCACGTGTGACACTCTGTGATTTTCAAATCAGGCAGTTCAACAATCTACATAGATATACCGTACAATGTGTTCTTCCTATAAACTTGTTCTCAGAAAAGATATACATTTTTCTATGGTTTTGGTATGTAAATATAGTTTTTTTTACGTTTAATATAAAACAATAGCTAAGACTAACATAAAATTTGTAACATCTCTTTAATATTTGGTTTTTGTTTCAAAATCATGTCGTAAATATTGAGTTCATAAGGCGACTTTACATGAAGAACACTCCAGATATTACTGTGCGTAATATTTCTAGCACATGCCTTTGATCAAACCACTGACCTTCTGCAAGCTTCGAATTGGATAGACATGGACATATCAAAATTTTTGATGGGATTCGAACCAAAAGTAACGATTGATACCATGCTCTATTTAAATTGGACAAGCTTAACTAAATATTCATTAATTTATTACAGTTACTTTATTTTCTCTTACAGGTTTGTCTTCTGTTCCATAATGTCGTGTTACAGTCTAGCCAATTGGATTTGGTACACTGTCTTTCCAACTGCCCGGATGCAATATGTGCGCAAATTCCTGCGCGTTATGGACCGTATAGGATCCGGTCCGGAAAAGAAACTTGCCAATAGATTCACAATGGAATATCTGAGACACGATGGTGTTTTTACTTTAAGACTTGTTGGTAAAAATTCTAGTGACATAGTCGTAGCAGAAATTTTAGCAGGATTATGGGATATGTATAGAACTAAAAAGGCTGCGCAGATAAGAAATAACTCTCTAGGAAATGAGTTTGACGAGGCTGCAGAGGACGTCTGACTATAGGAAATCAGCTTCCAGTACGACATCTTCTTCCGGTTAGTTACTTCCGGTTGATTGCAAAATTCCAGAGGTTCGGATGGAACAGCGTGAAGAATACATGACAGACACACAAGTTATCGGAAGACTAAAGTATGACTGACCTTTTTCTCTGAGTTCTTGTATTTATTACTAAGTCAGAGTCATATGGTGTCCATCTCGCAGAAATAACATGCCTTACAGACAGAGTATTGAGCTGTGTGTGAATGATAAAACAGATCAGAGATGTCTTACGGCATATCAAACAAAAGTTACTGAAGTCAAGGTTGAATTAGTATTACATATTGAAACATCGATATAAAGCGCCCGAGTCCCAGCATTCCTTAACAGAGGTTACTAGTAATGAGATCTGCCTGGCATTTCCACCTTGACAGGCACTGAAGCAACCTAGTTACAAACTGGACTGTAGTCTCGGCCACAAAACTTAGATTTTATAAATCTTGACGTTATTAGCTGATGCGAAGAATGGTCAAGGTCTTTCATTTACTTACTGTTTCAATTTTCTATTACCAAGCTAAAACGTAAGATTAAATATCCAAACTTGTGTTGAATGAATAAAGAAATTAGCAAGTTACACTTATTTACAGAAAATGTGTTATGTTATAACGGTAACTAGAAAACATTTAGTTAAAATTACAACATATACAATGGTTCCCATTTACAATATACGTTATGGTTCCAGGCTTGACTTTTATTTACGCTTCAAAATCACTAAAGTGTTCTAAGACAATGAATTGTTCAGACCAAATATATTTATAAATATAAGTATAGCGCAGAAATCAAAATTGTAACAATATGTTAACATGTTTCAATATCACGTGACATCATTTATTGAAATAATATAAAATCAGTTATAAAAGTTATCCATTCAATTTCACTTATTAATCTCTGTAAATAAAAGTGCATGTTTTGTAGAATACCATCAACTGTCAAAAACATTTCACTCATTTTGAGCCTAATATATGTCTTTGTCCAGTTACGAAGTGAAAACGTTCAAAGTGTAAACACGTGTACGTCAGATTTTAGCACGACTACGAGATAATTAACCAAGTGCACGTCAGATTTTAGCACGTGCATGTCAGTTCAAGCACAAACAAGGAGAATAACATTGCACCATATTTCTATGCAAAACTTTAATTACTGTAGAATTACATATTGATCAAAATCTTATAGTTAAACAAAACAAGAGGTGTACCTGTTTATACATATTTTATTGATTTATAAACACATTAACAATTTCCTAATTAAATATGTTTAAGATAAGCGCAACAAATCAAGTACACATATCTTCCAGTTTTGTAGACTGTATTCTAACAGATACTTATCTTTTTCCACATTTACTTGAACAGATGCGCCGTCAGTTCTCATGTGTTGATCTGATTGCTACAAATCTTGTTTGATTTTTACACCAGTATTTGTGATAGATTCAAGACAACTATTCACTGTATTATTACACAAATGATCTTTGTTTTTATATTAACAGTCTATTTGTAAGTACAATGTTGATTTTTATGGGAGGAACTGTTGTGTAGGAAAAAGGCAGATGACACCGACAAAAGAAAAGTGACGCTGATTGGTCTTCGTCGGTTCCCTATTACGTCATTTTAAACATAATTATAATCACTTTATAAGTTGTCACATGCACTTTGCGACAATTTCTTTGACACCTCTCATTTGAATATCGGACGAGTCATCACTTTTTTGCGTCGAATCGTCGGATATTTCAATTCATGCATCATTTTAAGCCCATATATTTAATTCAAAATTTAGATGGTTATTGTTTATAAGGCATAAATTTACAGAACATGTATATGTGTGGAGATAAAACGCAGCAAAGCTGTTTACACACGAAACTCAATATGCCTTTCATTACATTTTATCGATTTATCACATAGCATCATTTTTTAATTACCGTAGTTGAACTATGCACAAATTGTACACATATGCATGTTTACACTAGAAAGATATGCATATATCTATAAAGTGCATTCTACACATTTAATTACTTTGAAATAGTTTTAGTTTTACATCATTTATCTTTGACAACATTTCCAGAAACAAATTTTTCAATTAGAGAGTCCTTTTTTGTCCGATTAGACGTAGGAACTTAAATTCTGGTAAGAAATTATATAAAAATAATAAGACATTTTTGTTTGTTTCTTTTTTTTTTTTTTTTTTTTTTTTTGTTCTTTTTTCCATTAAAATTTACAATCATTTAAGTATATATTCATATTGTCTTAACGTAAGTGCATATGCCACTATGTTCATTATACAATGTGCCTATATCACACAACGGTGCCAAAATCCAAAGGCTAAATTAATCATTGTTTGTTTTAAGAATGACGTGTTTTCGTTTGTTTGACAATTGTTCTGTTTTGTTTGAATTAAGAGTTTACAATTTTATGATGTTTGAAACATTATAGATGTCTATATTTTACTTATATATTTTAATGTATTTGTTTTTGTCATTTTAAACCTTGTTTGTTTTATGAATTTGTGATTAGCATTATTATATTTTAGAATTTTAAAACTTCACATAGTGATATTAAACATTTTATTGATCTTTTTATTGTTGAGTGCGTTAACATGAACATTTTTTATTCTAAATTAATACGCTTACTTTGACAAATCTGAATGGGGAATTTTAACAATCAAATTTACAAATTGGGAAATTTAATAGTTAAATTGACAAATTGGGGAATTTTAATAGTTAAATTGACAAAGTGGAAAAAGTTAATAGTTAAATTGACAAAGTGGGGAATTTTGATAGTTAAATTGACAAAATGGGAAATTTTAATAGTCGAATTGACAAAATGGGGAATTTTAATTTTTAAATTGACAAAATGGGGAATTTTATAGCTAAATTGACAAACAGGAGAATTTCAATAGTCAAATTGACAAAGTGGGGAATTTTGATAGTTAAATTGACAAAGCTAAGGGTAATTTCAAACTTCAGATTTGATATATTAACAAAAAATAGACTGTTCAACAGTGTTTTTTTAAACTAATTGGGTTATTTGGTATGTCATTCTGACTTTTTCACATTTTACCTTTGCACGTTTGTTATTTCGACACTCATCATTTTCGTGAACTTCATGTTTGATCTCGTGAATTGTTATTAGTATTAACACTTACCTTTGAATCCGACTGTAAAATATATATATGATTGCATAATCATGTTGTTTTGTTATTATAAACGATTTTGATAGTGTTTTATTATAAATAAAATTACAAAAGTCATATAAGAAAAACTTCCCCATAAGTGTCAAATATTCTTGGTTAAAACTTTATAATTTTTATTGAACAAATGGGTTATTTACAATTGAGTAAAAACTTAACAGACCAGATTTAACTGAAACAACAGTGGATATTATTAATTCCTTATTACCAGACTTTACACTTTATACACGTGTTGTACATGTTTGAATCGTAATACATAATGGAATAATTTCATAGTTTTTTTTACAAGAAATTTCTACATTTTACTTTCCAGAGAGCGAATATCGAATATTAAGCAAACTTTCTCTTAATGATTAAAATTTTACATTATTTAAAAATCAATTTTCAAACTCGTGTACGGTGTTTTCATTTAATGTACATGTATATTACCATCCGTATGAAGGTAAACCAAGCCAAGTTCACTGAACTTCGAAATTTGACAAAATAAGCGTTAAATTTCAATTATAGTTTAAACACTTTATTGTTGTTGAATTGAATCCCAATTAAGATTAAAATATATACATAATTGTGCAATATTACAAAATGAACATACCTAGCGATGTGCAATATTTAAAACTTCCTTCCATCTGGCCTATACAGATGAAAGTGTTTATTTCCCAAACTTTTTAATGGTCATGTTTTAGTACTTTTATGTACATGTATATAGTAAAAACATTTTCTTTTCTTTCTTATTTTGTCTGACATTTTCAAATATAAAAAATATATTTATTCTAACCGTTATTTTTGTCTTTTACTATTTGTCTTGTTACAATTTGTATTTACTCGGGTAGTGCAATGTGTTATTTGTTCTAGTTGCTATGAAAACTCGCAGGGGACTTGTTAACAGATTTTCAAAATTTGGTCCAAGCTTAAAAGTTATAAATTTATAAAACCTTGTAGACAAGGGTTGTTTTACTGTTGTTCTTAGCTTTACCTTTTAATCGGATATTACAAGTCTAAAATAGATTTAACATTGTTTCCGTTGCACGGACACTTAAAACTGATGTAAATATTAAATGATAATGTACTTATTTAGATTGAGTACCCCTTATTTAATATGTTATTCGTCAAAACCTTAACCTTGAATATTATAGTACAGTTTGATAATATGGAGCCGCCCACACCGCTTTGACCTAAATATAAGTTTTTAGATAGGGTTGTAATCGTCAAAGAGCATATTGAAAGATCACATATGATTTGTTTATACAAATGTAATATACAACATGTACACAGATATGTTATATGTACTTCACCTACAAGTTTTACATGTTATTCTGTATCATATTTTTCAGTAACAGTATTCACAATGCTCTAAGCACATCCTGTTCAGATACATGAAGTTAGTATTATTTGTATCACCAAAATGTTTATTAAAAATTTTTTGTCTCTTTATTGACGGATATTATTTCACTTTTAGTTGATGTTAATATTATTTATTTATTTATAACTTTTTTTTAAATTCTAAAGAAGTCCCATTTTTGTATCGCTTATTAGCTTACTTATATTTGAAATTGTTCGCAATTTGTTTAATCTGTTTCTGCTATGATTTGTTTTATTACTATTACTGTTTGTCCCCCAAATCCTTTTTCCCCCATTTCACACATATATGTCAGATATTTATTCCATTTTAAAAAACGAAATGTGATTTTGTGAATGTGTTGCCTGTATAAAAGATGATTTCACCAGAGTGTACATCACTACACTTGTATATCATTCATAGTATATGCCAAAAATCTGAAGTATTTATTTATTGTTGTATATAATTGTATACAGTCTACCATC
Source organism: Ruditapes philippinarum (assembly GCF_026571515.1). Taxonomy (NCBI): domain Eukaryota; kingdom Metazoa; phylum Mollusca; class Bivalvia; order Venerida; family Veneridae; genus Ruditapes; species Ruditapes philippinarum. The sequence goes on from NW_026864021.1 coordinate 204,543, forward strand.
ACGATTATATTACAAATGTTGCCGAGTAATGGAATAAAATGGGATATCAATTACATTGGCTCTAGTTGTTGTTGTTGTTGTCCTTATAATTAGATAAAAAAAGATAACATGAAACCAACGGTAGCAAATTCTGAAAATTTGACGCCGAAGTATATTTCAAATGTGGGGCTTTGCGCTGTTTGAAATTCAGATGCGTCGTTATATAAATCACAAAAGTGTTTTATTAACTTAATTACGTGTAATATCATATCATTCAACAAAGCACGTACAATTCAAGTAGATATGTCTCTCACTAAATTTGCCTTTCACAGTGGCATATTTACTTTGTTATACATATTTCACAAAGGTCAAGTGTTATATTGATAAGTTTGTATTTTATCATAAGTAATAAATAATAAACTTTATTAAACCTTTGACTGGCAGAACTCCGAAAGATTTCGAATCAAATGTCACTGTGACCTTGTATGCTTGTTTTATTGTTTGGGTTTAACGGCGAACTGATACATTACTGGTCATACCGCACCAAACACTATAATAATATAGCCCATTACAAGGTTTACGCCGTTTGAACACATCTGCGGATGTTTCTAAATTCAAAATTTTGCCATTTCATGTTTAAATGTTGTATTTTGCTTAAGCCGGTGCTAGGGGGCGTGGACGGTCATTTGCACTTGAGAACTGACTCATCAAACCGAGTCTGCAACATTTTCAATTTTTCCGTTTTGGACCTTTACGAGTACTTATTTTCCTCAGATGAGCTTTAAAGGTGAGAATTACTGATTCGGTTTGCAGACCGAGTCCTGTTGTTCCCTTTTCTGGTGGTCCTGTGTTGCTGGATATTGATATATGTTGCGTTCGTAGACATTCCTTTCATTGGTGGATTTGATGAGAGATATCTCCTGCCCGTTGCAAAAGCACCTTTCCTTGCGGATCATCCTCGGTATTCTACCCTCAACACTAAATGTATTGGAATAAATGATTCCGTACGACCAGAAAATATATAACAACACTTAAATAAAGAGTTAGCAATATTATAACATCTGCCACATAGCACTTGACACCTGCTGTTGCATGTTTAAAAATCTTCAAAAAGGCAGATTTCTTGGAAGCAATGACAACAATAGCCTTGGGCAAACTTACAAAATGCTCGAATCGGAGGAGACAGCTTAACTTCAGAAGAACGTCAGGCGTCAGCTTCGATTTTTTACCTTGTAACATTTGAACTTTTGCATTACTTAGCATACAGATTAATTAACTATTGAACAATCATGTAATTAAGATAAATGGCAGCAATGTAAAAAATTACGACAGTTGCCTAGATTTGACTTTGTCGCTCTGTAACGCTAACAATGTTGGAGCTGATTTGTCTACATTTAACATTTGAAATATCCGAGTTCCGTGTTAAGAGGACAGGAACCTCTGATAAGCAGGACCAGGTATTGGTCTAATAAATACAAGCATATGGCAAATGGTATAAATGTTGAATTGAGTGATCAACTGACTATGTACATTGAAATGGTAATCTTGTAATAACAATTGGGCTAATGTTATATATTTTTTTCGATATAAAAGAGAAAAACTATTCCCCATAACGAAGTACAAATGATGAATGATCAAAGCAACAATTTAAAATACGATCTTGAATCTTTATTTCTGAGTCAACAAGTAGCACTACTCAGTAAACAGAAATCTGCAGAAACATGCTGTAGTCTTTTTAAAAATCTTGGGAGTTATATTGACTTATTCTCGGAACGCCTTGTGCTGACTAGAGGAAAATGTCGCGCAGACGTCTTTAAAAGACTATGATGGGCAGTTTAAAACTTTGATCGTCTTCTGTCTTGCTTCGTCGGTGCCCAATTGGGTGTCGTTGCTTCTGAATATCTAAGGGATGAGTTTCGTAAAAGTTGGTGTCCCTTGTTGGCCTTTGTTCTTATATTTTAAAAAGTAAAATAATACATGGAAAAAAAACAAGGAAGGGCGGCACTCAATGAACGCATCCCCATTATCACACCCAGCAACACCGGACGACTGGCTAGGGGCCTAACATGACATCAAACAAGTTCAGGAGGGGGCAAAGCACGGGCGGGTAGTAATTCCAAATAATTCAACATTGGAAATCATAGAACCCGACAAGGAATATTTTAGAAGACAATTAATAAAAAAGCCAAAAAAGAAATAAGGATATATCGGAATGGGTAAGAGAAAGGGAGGGGCAAAAACACTAGAGGAAATGGGTGATACTTACCGTGGATGACAAAAACAAGAAGGGATACAAAAAAGGGTTTTCACAATTAGCATGTAGCAATAAACAAGCCATATATCTGATGATCTAAGGAAGGCCGCATTGGACAGTCAGCAACATCAGCAATACTGGGGAGTTTACAGAGCACAAATATGGAACAATTTTGTTTAAAGGTGCAGATATGTATGTTGTGATATCAGTTTAAGATTAAAACATTATCTTCTTTTCATTCATAATTAACAATGAATTAAGTCATAATAATCAGGTGAGCGATATAAGGGCCATCATGACCCTCTTGTTTTTTATCATTATTTAAAAATGCTTATTACACTTTTGCTTATATAGCCTTTTTTAACATTGACCGGTGTCTTTCATATTTGTTGAGATTTGTATGAGTCAAGGTCACTAATGCTTGCACTTTTGCTTGCTTGCAATATATTTTTATACTTTTGCTTGCTTGCAATATATTTTTATACTTTTGCTTTATGTCTTTTATATTTTGTAGGTAAATATCATTAGCTGCCCTGTAACTTTGAGTGGAGGAAATAGTATTTAGGCTAAAGTCACTTAGCAAAATAGATTTGAAACCTTTGCTCTGACTGTCTTTATTTATGGATTGATGTTGATAAATGTGCAAGTTCAGGGAACAAAATTTATCACTAGCTATAAAATCTTGTTTTGATTTTACTAAGAATTTTGAGTTTTTATTATTAAACGACCTAATTCACAATATAATTATTATGGATTCATCATTTTATTTTTGTATTTTGCAAATCGTTTGTACAACACATCTTTTGTATTTCATTATGTCTGTTAATGTGCGACACACATTATCAACGATTTTGGCGACATCTTGCTTCTGGTTTATTTTTCTACTCCTACAACATTATATAATCTATATATCATCATCGTTTGAGAAGGAGAAGAAAGAATCAATTAATGAGTTTATATTTCAAAACATAAACGAAGCAAGCCGAGATTGAATTCGTGAATCTTCGGCACATTTCGCCAACTTGCGACGAATCTCAAACTAAAAGCAGTTTATTCTTTCCCTTTATGTTTCATACGATCCTAGGCGTACCGGAATCCCGGTAATTTTCAACCAAAACATTATAGAAGTAACCTCAGTCTGTAGAAAATTTATAGAAGCTATACCCCAATCGCAATAAACGGACTGTCTGTTTTCGCAGCAAAAAAGTAAAAGTCTATATGTTTTCAAACAATGTTTCGATTTGGTATTTGAAGAGAGATTCAACAGTATACATTCTGTTACATTCTGACAATATTATAAATAAGTAATTCTGATTAAAATATTTAAAACATTGCACAGGACAATTGTAAAATGGTATGAGCTTTAACCAATGTGCAGGTCCTAACATTTGTAATTTAAGCTAACAGCAGTTTTATTGTTTTAATAGTTTTAAATTTTCGCCATTAATTTGAACATTTCATTAAAGCTGCATGCCTCCAAATGAGCCAAAAAAAATCACTTAATTCAACTTTGAGCAAAAATGTACTAAGATTTTTAGAAAAATTAAAAATATTCACATTTTAAGTAATGATTTACATATTATTATTATTTTGCCATATTTTTTACCATATTTCTAATGCGTGACCAACGCAGTAAGGGCTATTTTTGCACTGTGTAAATTACCTTCTTTGTTCATTTCACATTATCTTACTTTTAAATTTATTTTCAAAATTTTCATGAAAATTATCATGAATCAGTTGGCATGCATGCTACTTAAAATAACAAGTGATTAATTGTAAGACCTGTGTCAATTTAAACATGGACAACGAAACCAATAAGGCACCTGATGTTTTTTACTCTTATAATTTTCAAGTGTCAAATAATACAGTTCTTTATACATGAAATTAGTAAAAAAAATAATATTTCTATTATCTGTTCTATTAATTTACCTACCATTACAGGGCATACTACTGCAAAATTTAATTTAATATACTGTATGCTATTGTTGTCTCCCCTTCATGTATAATATTTTGCTAAATATGCTATGCTTAGCACTTAAAAGCATACATGTCATGACAGATTTCTCTATATTATGGATTTATAAATATTTGAGAGAAAAAAATGTTATTAATAGATCTTACACACACAAAATGATATATATATTTAGTATATACCATATTTGTTGTTTATTGACATATTTACAAATGAAATACAAAGTTAGATTTAGTCTTTAGGAAGTAACATGGCTTTGTATCCAACACTTTTAAGTACAACTCAAGCCGGTGCTAGTGGGCATGAGGAATGTAGCACTTTTTTATTATCCCACATGTACAGACTCAATCAAACAGCGTCTGCAATTTTCATGTAATTTTGTTGTGATTAATGTTTCCAAGAGGGAATTTTTACATAAAAATAAATCTGGGTAAATTGTCATACATTTGTAATTGTTTAGTCTGACTAAATTATTATCTATCTAACATCCTTACTATATATACTAACTTTATGGCTAAAACCACGCAGCTGATTTCAGCAACGGGGTATGATGAACATTACCAATGTCTGCGAGTTTAGCAATTTATATATATTCATTTTCACACACATTATCACGCAATCCGTCCAGATTGACAAATTATATATACATAGTTTATGTACAAATATATTTTTGCCAAATTTAATTATTATAAAACAGCAGTTAAAATATTGTACTATTGTCTCCGTCTTACAATTATAATTTTGATTTACAGCATGTAAAATCTATATGTTTAATGTATGTGATATTTTTTTCGTTACCAAGTTTTTGCGCTTGCTCATAAATTAAGCAACTCTAGAATAATGAGTGTTGTTTTAATAAGACGCTCTGTTTATAAACAAACCTAGAAAGCCTCACAATTAGTATGTTTTTTTATCAATATTGGTTTTATTTAGAACCAGAAGTTTGATATATGCAGTAAATCTTTGAAACTATTATCTAGAAAGAACAGTTTTATTCATGCTTTTTTTAGTTGGATTATAATGACGACTTGTTTCTCTGTGCATGTTTCCACAAATCCTCCTAATATATTGTGTAATATACATGTATTTATAATGTATTTAATTTGTAGGGAAAACAGTATAATCATCAACTTTATTTTAAAAATATCTAGCATATATGTACATTTATAATTATATAAACTTAACAATAAAGAAAAAAATAAACAATTAAATTAACACATCAAATAGTCAAGGATATTCAATATACGTCACTGTACTATAATGTGTCAATTACGAAAACGATATATGTTTAAGTCATATAAAACTGATGTAACACTCACCATGCGATATCATAATAATTATAATGTAGCACTTGCAAAAGAACAATGAACGGTGTGTACTAATATTAACATATACAATGTACCATTTATTGCCCATGTATCCACAGATACCATAAATGGTCACCTAATGGATATATATATAACTGTATCTTTACGTATCCAGTAATTTAGCATATTTAGAAACTTCGTAACTTTTTACCAATATTCAAGCATAGTATATTCCATATAAAGGTCAATTTACGACTCGTGTTTTTTTATCAAAAGTAATGTATGAAATTAAAACTACTTGTCAAATTTTGGAATGTCATAAATGTGCTCTTTGCCATGTACTTTCTTCTTTGTAACCGCTGTTCCATATGTATATTTTGGTGTCACATAATAATCTCTAGCGTCACTGTTCACTTTTTCATTAACATAAGTATGATCACTGTCTAGATCTTCTTTAGAGAGATGAGGGAAACGTTCATCTATGGTTACAATACTTCCGTTTCTCATTCTGACCTGCGTCACGTTTGGAGTGTCAGTTTCATTGTTTGAGTCTGTTTCAGGTGCATCAACAACTTGGCGGTTATCGGGGATTTCATAATAGTCATCTTGGTCATCACATTGCTGTTGGTTTGCTGTTTTAATTGTACCTCGTTTAGCTTCACAATTTTCATAAATTGACTCATTAGTCATTTCGCTTTCTTGTCTCTTCAATTCAGCGCGTCTGCTAGCGTCGTCTTCTTCATTCTCAACTGGTGGTTCATAATATATGCTTTCTATCTCAACCGCACTTGTTACGTCATTCTGGGATGCATTTGTTCCAAAGCTATGCCTGACGTCATCGTTACTCCAAAGTTCCGGAGGCTCGTAACATTCATTTTCAGTGACAACAAAATCTTCTGAATCCTCACTGTATTTTCTTTCTTCTTTGGAACTTACTCTTTGACACGACGCTCTGGATTTCTCATAGATAATCTCTTTCCTTTCACAAATTGTTTCACGTCCTGTAACATTAGACTTGAAGTTAGGTAAATACTTTTACTAAAATTACACTATTTGAATTTACTTATATCAATGATCTTATTTATTCAATTCGTATACTTTTAGTTTGAAAACTGAATTCTTTGTAAGCCAGAGCTAGTGTCGGGAGAGATATTGCATTTTTCTTATGCCCTTTTAAAGTAGATTCAAACATATTGAAATTAAACGGGCTCAAGTGACCATCTCTTTAGAATTCTTCAAATATAGATCGGTAACTAAGGTAAGATATAAAAAAAAACTTAAAAATTATTTCAATTCATTTTTAATGTTGCGCATAAAAACATGTTTAAGCTTGGTTTGATTTTATGTGTAGTTAATTGTAAAACGTGCCTGTTACTTCTGGGTTATCATCAAACTCGCTGTCATAGCCGTCTGACACGTCATCAGCGTCTTCATCTCTTATTGTCTCCATAATATTTACAGCAGACGACTTTGTGAATCCAGCATTGTCTATAGAAAATACTGAATCAAATTCTGATGATGGATATTGGAAACTTGAATTAAGTTCCGAATATACATTTCCGCTTTCGGTTTCGACAACATCACGTGGTGTTTCTGACCTGCGTTCCTTAGACAGTTTCTTCCTTCTGTTATGTGCTGCATCGGCTATTAAAAAAACAGTATAGATCTATTGAATTAAAATAAAAAATCTCTTATCATAAAACGCTTCAGCCTTCGAGAACGTAACGAAATCATGTACAGTTATGTTAAATTACACGTTAATCTAAATTTGTCCGATACAATGTAAGGCATTTGATAACTTTTAATCTTTCATGATATAAAAAAAAACTTTTGTGTAAATTTTAACTCTATGCAGTGGGGCTCGTCATTATTTTTACCGGAAATATTCAAAATACAGGACAGATGAATTGTTTGTAGCAAAGAAATGTTATATATCACATGCATTACTCCGTGGTTTTGTTTTGAAATATTTGTAAAACCAGTGTTATGTATGTTTTTAACTTCACATCATCTCAAAATAAAAAATATTTACCAGGTCTGAGGGTAGGAACACTGCCCCTTCTCCTCTGTACTCGAGTTTTCAGTACTAAAACGATGACGAGGATTATAATTATGATTAGAGCACACGCGGCACCAGCTATCACAGGTATAATACTGAACGCTGTTTCTGTAGTGTCGTCTGTAACACCTTGTACATGTACAGTTTCAGTGATGTTCTCAGATGGTGTAGATACTGAAAAACATAAAACCATTTTACATTATTTAAATAAAAAGATGCTGAAGCTAAGTTTTACAAAACTTTAACAGGTAAGAACTTATGCAAGTGAAGAAATCACGAGGAACTTGAATTAATTCATTTTATTTATGATTTTAGATCATAATTTTGGAAGAATTTCATAAGTTCTGGTAACATTTTCAAAATTGGTTTGATTTTGTCATATCCTATTTAAGTTCAGATCCGGAAATGTAATATGTAAACTTTAAATATTGTTAATGTATGCAATATTATGAATTACAACAGTAGTTTCACGTATTAAATTATTCTTAGTGCTTGAATCTTATAACAATGAATGCTTATGTAATTTACCGTACCTATACAATTTGTATTACAGAATTCTTCCTCCGTACGGTTTCCTGTACAGTTTTGGGCCACAACATGCTGTCCACTATCTGTTGAACACGATCTATTGCGCGCTCTTGTACCACGTGATGTTGAATCCTGATCACATGACTGTGAACAATTGGACCATTCGGACCAATGCGTCCATGTTCCAACTACTGAAAAATGTATCAATGTTTTAATAACATTCTAACGAAGTTTAATCAGATGACTGACATGTTAAAATATTCTACTATTGCAATATGAAGAAAATTTCTCATAAGAAATATAATTACAGACTTTTAACTTATATAATTACTTGAATGTTATAAGGAAAGTTATATATGGTTTTAATTTTAGAAGAAAATAGTAAACTGAACTCACATTCACAGACGGTAAGGCACATGTGAGACTGCGTTGATATTCCACGGCATTCAGAACTCTTGACGAGGGAGGAGTTGCCGCTGAGACACGCCCTTTTTCTGATCTTGAATCCTTTCCCACACTTGGCACTACAAGAGCCCCAACTTCCCCAACTTGACCATTCTAAAGGAGTGCAAAAATAACAAATTAAATTAAATGCATAACTATCACACATAATTGTTACAACATGTTGGATATTTCTCTAGTTATCTAGGAAAAGTCGGTTTGGTGAACCGCCCATCGAGATATCACTAAAATATGTAAAACTTCAGCCGAAAAGACAAACAAATAAATATATCCTTTAGAAAATATCTAAAAAACATAATTTAAAATAAAAACGAAACTTAAGTAAAATATACTACACGGGCAAAGGGTTACTTAGGCAGAAAATATTCATTTTATAGTTCATGTAAAGACTTTCTGAGAAAGAAAAATGGAGAGCTAATTGCGAGTGTATTCAACTCTGTCCGTCACTTCAGTTTTCTCTGCAGGATTTTTAGTTGCTGCACAATAAGCGGTCACGTGATTTTGGCCACATGATAATGTTATGCGAACAAATCTGTGCTTTTTGTATTTTACATACATGTAGATCTACTCACATCAGTACCAACATACATAGTTAATGTCCTGATTTACTATACTTACTTGGGCAATGCGCGGCTTTGTCACAAGTTTCCGTCTGAAACATTGGTCCTATATCTGTGCACGACCCTTTAACGCTACATTGTCGTGACCTTGACCTGTGTCTGTTAGGGCTACACTGACTGATACAGAAGGACCACGTTTCCCATGGCTCCATGTGAACGTCCGTGGCTTCTGATAATAATTACCATACATGATATTAATAGATTTTTAAAACTTAAAGAAGATTGACTTGAAGCAAATTCTCTCAAAATACCAAGCATTGATAATTATTTGAAAACAATTTTCACTATGTTTATTATTTAAATGAAAAGTCATCATGTTTAAAAATAGATGAATATAAAAATATTGGTGCATAATTTAAAATGCGATTCAATCAGTTAGTTATGTGTATTTTCACAAGTAATTGTTGATGATAGCTTTATATACATTTAAATACAATATAATATACAAACTAACCAAGCACAGTAACGTAGAATGATTCAGCCAAGCAGGGTGGGGATAACGTCACAGATGACGTAGCAACTTTGTAGGTACCCGCATCACTGTCAGTCGAGTGGGAAATTGTAAGTTTGAAACCATTATCTGTCTTTATAACGCTAGCCCTGTGATATAAATAGAAATAAAGAAATTGTAAAATTAACCAATTTATGGCGTAATGGAAAACACAAGTCTTAGATGCATTCATACAATTTATAGAAAGTATCTGATATGCGAAGTCATCTGCAGTCATTTTTGTATACATTTATCATAATATTATATATCACACAACATCAACAATACAATACCATATATTTTTAGAATTCTTATCAAATTGATGGGTACTTTCAAGAAATTAGAGACAATGTTTTTTTGTTATTCTTATGACTGTATAAATATTATCTTGAATTTGCAACCTGCAACAGGCATCAATTGTTTATTTTACAAATGATTTTTATCCAAACAGTTATTTATAACGTCAAAAATAAACACAAACAAGTGTTGTTTGCCGTCATGCAAATGTTTTTATGTCCATTATATATAAACAAAAATGCGCAATGGCTGTATAAATAAACGTCATTTGCCAAAAAAAGTATGTGAGTATGTGAAACAAAGAAAATCATTAACGATAACAAAAACAACAATATTTTTATACATATATGCAGCATATATATGTTACAGTAGATATAAAATATTGAGAAGTCATAAATGACACAAATTGGTCATTAAATGAATACTAAAAAACTAATGAATCAAATAACTTGCATGTATAACAACCACTTTGATATCTTAATGGCTACGAGCAAAATTATGTTTGTTTTTTTCAGGACTTACTGTTCACAACAAGTGTGTTAATTTGGTTGGGTTTTGTGCCAATCTGATTAAAATCAGCTTCTAATTAACGCTAAGCATTAGGATCTAACGGTCTTCAATAGGAGGTCACTTTCTCATGACCTTTCAAACAGCCAATCATCAGCTGGCTTTCACAATTTTAAAAGCCATGCAGTCTTCTAATTCCAACTGCTGGAAAACCGATACTATAGATACTGAGTAGGTAATTTTCACGATTTCGAGAACAAACATGGCGTTGTCCATATAGCCGACAGATAAACTGGCAAAACAATCTTGCCCATCAAACATTGGGAATACTATTTCGAGTTTATTTGTTTCAAATTACTTCAAACATTTTTTTCTATAAATAATCAGCAATTTGTTTTACTTTCACGGACAGCAATATTTTGATACACTGTCGAATGCCTAAAGGACGGTTTGATTGCATGGCTAAAAATAGCTATCTCGGGGAAATCCGAATCAGAAAGAAGGTGGAACAAATACGGTGATAATCAGATATAAGCATAAGTTGATCTGAACTTTAGTCAGATTAGGTTTAGTGCCAGATTTGTATTATACGAGTCCTATTCATGCAGATGTATGCGAGTGCTATCCTTGCAGATAGGATTATGCAAAGCATCAAAATAATTATATTTATGCTAATCTTTACCAGTAAGTCGACAGCATGAAAAATAAAATATACATGTGCTTACCTTTTGTCGTATGGTGAGATTAGGTTTGTAGTAGTATTACCCTCGACAACAAACACTGGTCGTAAAGATGGATTCAGGAACGAAAACTGACCACAAGATTTTATCTCTGGTAGCTCGAACACAACCTCGTCACCATGTTTGACTTTAATTTCTACGCATTCTGTGGATGATAAATTAGCAATTAGAGATAGATTAATAGTTTAACTAAGATAATATGTATATATGTAACACTGATGAATGTTCTTTGCCTATATGACAAAAGGAAGACCTTTGGTGAGCAACGAAAACAAAGCAAATAGTTGACAATTGTAGACGCATTGTCTCGCTATTTTTTTTAAAGGATTAGAATATAATTCTTTTAGCTTTTAACATCACACAATAGACATGAAAACCAAACCAAGAAAGGGTACCAAGACAATAGAGATATAAGTCATTAAATAAAAACGTTGAGAAACGGTAAGGTGGATGGGTGAAAGGACTACTCGACAAGTATCCACCAAAATATATCGGAAAGTAATCATTAAATAATATGGTAAGTATGTCAAATTGTCTTAAAGCTATCCTATTCAAATGAGATAAAATATTCAAGACATGTTATAGAAAAATCTACATAAAAATTAAGTAAATAAAATAGTTACAGATGACTACATGTACTAGGAATCACAGTGAGACTCTAAAAATTGTACTATGTAGGGAATTCATTTCGCTTTAATACATTTAATCTTAAAGTCTGAATCTATGAAAATCAATTTCCATTCACCTGGATAATAATATTAAATAAGTCAGAAATTAAACAAGAGCTGGAGGCGCTATCTACGTATAATAAATGATCTAAAATTTCTTTGAATTATAAGATTTTTGTTTGTTTAACTAGCCTGTTGTGATTAAATAACCACAATGGAAAACGGTACAAGAGAAAATCTTAGTTTAAAAATCAATTAATTTACCGTAAAGCCTGAAAAGGAAGCAGCCAATTATAAGCCAGTGTATACGTCTAAATTGTGCCGTTCCTCTCTGCATCACAAACATTTTCTGCTTTATAACTTAAAAACAAAACAAAAAATGATAACATTTTAAATTTTATTTTTCCTTTATCTTTTCCGTATAAAATGATAAAGATTTTGATATAGATACAACTTAAGATATAGATTAATATGATCTGATACGAAAGATAATAATGTGACACTGGGAAGCCTTTCATCTAAAAAAAGGAAAACATTAACTCCGAGCAAGTAACAAAATAAAACAACGAAATATTCGAGTAATGTTTAATTGTATTGTCATGTTGATTCTTTAAAAGTGCAATACTTAATTATAATTTTAAAATGTAATAAAGTTACAGTGGTTATTTTAACGTTGTTAACTAACTAGTTTTGAAGTATAATTTTCTTTTCTTTTTCGTATTGAATGATGAAAATTGTGTTAATGTCACATAAAATCTATAAAAAAAAACTTGAACTCACCTTCTATTCAGTAACGTATTCCTTATACAACTGTTGATAATAATTCTATAATATCAATCATTCGACGTAACGGAACAGTATCGATACGTAAATATAGAATACGTTAACGCGCGTAATTGATTCGCAAACGTTTTCCGATCTGTGGCGAGCATTGCCGATGATTTAAACGTGGTTAAGCAAAATTAGTCAACAAGTCAGATGTATAAAAACTATGCATAATTATTATTTTTTCTACCTATCAATAATGGAAAATATTAATAGGTTAAGTAAGTGACATTATTAGGGTAATTACAATGGTCATTAATTGGTCATTAGTTGTCATGTGCGGACACGAGGCTGTAGTAAGTTGAACACATCTAGGCTGTATATATACATGACGTGTGGTTTTACATGATGTACCAACATTGTGACAAATATAGGCTTAAAATACATACCTGTAACTATCATGATCTTACTTTATATGGCTAGGAAATAAATGACCATAAATCACGAATTGCACTAGTCTGAATTAATTGAACAAATAAAAAAATATAATTTAATTTAGCTTATTGATATTTTATTTAGCTTAAAGGGCGTCTAGTTTGACTCTTGTAAGCTCAAAAAGTAAAGCGTTTGACTGTGAATCCGGCGACCCGGGATCGATTCTATGACGTTGCATCTGCACTTTCGTTGAGTTTGATGATGAACGGACGTCCGCTCTGGTATGTAGTCTTTTTCTGTTGCAAAGGATGATTACAACCATGTTTACTTTTCGTTTGTTTTGACTCTTTTATCGAATTATTTTAGATGTCTATATATTTAGTAACAGAAGTACTTCTTGTACGAAACCTATGTTTTACAAAAAAAAATGAACAAGAAGAAAAAACAAAGAGCCTTATGAATAAAGACACCGGTTCTGTTTTATTAGCCGATGTAATGATATGGTGAAACGAGTGATAGGTTAACGGCGTTTATAATTTGTTAGTATGGTACTAAAATATTACCAAATGTATAATAAACATGTCATGTTAGTTGATATATCCAACTAGTGACCCAGAAATGATTTGACTTAACGTTAGTCACTTGAAATCATACATAGCTTAAAGAAGTGATCGATCATGCAGTCTGTTACAGGGAAATCACACACAAGAATTATGCACAAGTCAGATAAGTTCATGCAGATTATACATGACCTAGTTAACCATTCTTTGTCTACTAAGCAAATATGGAATACTTATAGGATGTCTTTCATGTTTATTCCTGTTTACTTGTCAGACTAAGGATTTTAATCATCAAATGAAAATGGCCAGATACATGTAGTATATTTAGACACCGATATCCTAGTTCTACAGCTCGGGTGGTAATTGCACGTTTTATATTCGAAACTCATAGTATGGACACTTTAACTTTTAACACAACAAAAAATAACTAAATATACAACTTTTTCAATTAATATAAACCGATTAAATTATATTTCAAATTATGTTCATCAGAGCTGTACAGTATAGAATGGAAAAATCTATATCCAAGACTTGAAAATGAATAACATTTTATAGTTGAATGCCTGCAGAATCTGATTTAATTAAATCCCTGTTAGGGTTCGAACTTTAAATGAATGTAAGCATTTGTGCGGATATTTAATAAACATTTCGAGCTGCGCGTCTCTAATTGTCAAACATGCTAGATTTTAAGGAAATCTAAAAATGTTAAGTAGAAATGTTTTGTGCAGTATATTTATTTAGTGACTGTACACATTGAGAAAGCCTAAGACGATTTTATTTTAATTTTTTTTATCAGAAAATGATTACGAAGAATAGGTTCCATGTCTGACAAAAAAATTCTGATAGTTAAATCTTTTTATATTCTTACGTGTTTTTGTTCCTTGGTGCTTTTTTCATGATCAGGAATAGTTTATTTAAAAAATCAATCTAAATTTATCTTAATAATCTATGTATTAAAATCAAATTTACCCATTGCGCGTTTGCAACAAAACACAAATCATTGATTAGTTAACATGTATGTTTTTGAAATTTACTGCGCAACTCATACTGACAATGTAAAGTGAAGAAATGACAAATGTAACATAGTTAGATAACAATAGACCTGTATTATTCCGAAGGTTCGTATGAGGCCCCGCCCGCTGTAAGTGTTATCACGAACGATACGTTCATCACAATTGTTATTATAGAAAACATCATAAAACAAAATCGATCTAAAATCACTGCAATTTCTTTCCAATCAGCTTCATACACTGTCCTTGATTCCGGTGCTTCATCGTCGTCAGACTCAAACTTGTCATTAATCGGTGTTACTTTGTTGTTGCGTAGTGATTTCGCCGAGCACGTGCATATAGCCGCAAAATATGTGATACCCATGATACCTGACGGTGACTTCTTACTCGGACCTTCTTTATGATATAACAGAAGAATGAGAACTGTCAGAAGAATTCCGAATGCTGCTAGCACTGTTACTATACCAAGATACAAACCTGGAATTAAAAAAACAAACAGGTAAAGATTGGACGAATGGCAAGATTGTTATGTGTGTGAAAACACGAAACTAGAACAGACACTGGAATGGAATAACCTTTGCTAGTAAATATTAATATAATTACGAGGGCAGGATTCGAACCTATAGCGGTGAAAGGCAAGTAGTTTAAAGTCAACGACCTTAACCACTCGGCCACGGACGCCCATTCAGCACTTATAAGGTGTATTATGTTCAAGTATTTAATGTTGGTATGAATAAATATCCATCAAGGGAGGCAACTAATGTAAAATTCATTAACTGAAAAACTATACATAAATGTACCAAAAACGAATTACAACTGTTAATATACATATACTTAAATTGTTGAAAAGAAAGTTTCATGTAATTAAAGCCTAGCGTACCAAGCACTGACGTCGAAATTGACGTTGACGGCAGTGAATCAGCTACAAGTGTCAGTAGAACGGCAAGAGCAAGGAACACTGTCAGAATGTATGACAATTTTTCTCCGGATTCAAGCGGAACTATAAACGTGAGTGCAACAAGCAATGACGTCACAAATACAGGCATGACAATGTTCAAGTTATAAAAGCTGGATCGACGTTCTGAAATTACAAATTTTCATGTCTAGGTACAGTATATACATATAGTAATAATTATTTATATATTTTTGGTTTGTATCTGCTGCAACTATGTAACACATGTATGGGAGTGGCGTTCCATTGAGGCAAGGATTGTGCTTTTAAATCTTTATCTAGATCTCATTACTTTAGATATATGATATTTCGTTATTTTGATTAAGTGATTTTACAAAAGAACAATAGCATATTGATTTGTAATACTGGAATGAATTGTATTAGAAGACATAGTGTCTATATGTGATGATTTATAACATTTGTTGGAAAATGTATGAACATATTGTTTATCTTTAGGCCAACTTATCGTGGGTCCGTAGGATCTGTACGCCCCTATCTGTACAAACTGTATGTTTGTTGACCTATAACTGAACATAATGAACGCCTGTAGTCGTACATTGGAACATAGTTTATGCCCGACTATGATAAAAACATACAACCATGTATGTTAAACTGCTGTATCCCGCCCACCTATGTGAAGTATGGAGATTGTTTCATACTTAGCCTCAACCAAAAAGCCACATAGGGAAAAACTCTTATAGTGCCACCATCTATTGTCGACTCTGTCACGTTTAATTTTTCAGCCCTAGAGGATAATATCTCCCATTCCCCGTGCGTCCTGCAAACAACGAACTGTTCATTAACCGATAGCTGGCAGTTTTAGCGTGAAGACTGCGGAATAGTTTCATTCAATAAGATCGGAAAAAACATAATTTATGACGTCAGAAAATCACGATTACTGTTGAAATTTTAAATAACAGGTTATCTTAATTTTGGCGTCAAATAAATTTAACTCGCAAATATTAAAATATGTTTTAATGTTATAAAAATAGATTTGGTTGAAGAATGACGTCACACATAAGTAAAGTTACTATGACAACTGTTATAAAAAGGCATTGTAAATATGTTTTATAAATGTCTTACTCGAAGTCATCTAAGTTGACAGGAGTATCGGCTGGTTCCAACATTACTTCCTGCGCCGTGAACCCCCAACTAATAATGTTTACACTACATATCTGTTTATCATACGGATAATATGTTATATCTACCTGAAAATAGAGGTTACAGTGAAACATATTTTCCGTATTTTTAGTGGTGTCTTGCCGGACTACTTTCATCTTAATTTAGCCATACACACAATTGCAGGAGAAGTCTTAAAAAAATTAATTTCAAAAAGGGAAACGTATATAATAAAACAGAAAATTCAAGTTTATTCTATAAATACAGGTTACATCTTCATTATGTGATATGAAAATTATCATATTTCACGAGTGGCGGACACGAGTGTTTCCGAACCTCTAGACAGCCAGTGACATAAAAGGGAAAAACAAAGAAAACACTTATCGTGATGAAAATATGTGATTTTAAATAAGTCATAACAGATAAGTTATTGTTGTCATACAAGAAGATAATAAAGATATTTACTGTGCAGTGAGTCACAAACGACATTGGTGGCTCCCATTCTACAACACCTGTGCTCTTTACCCGCAGGTACAAGTCCGAGTTAGAAATTACTCCAACGTCATCAAACCTGGAGAGGAAAGAATATAAGTTAAAATGGTAAATTATTACTAAATATATGTGTGTTTCTTCCTTACTTATGTAAGTGACAATTGGTATTTGAATGATATAAAATTCAGGATAACGTAAGTGTTTTGAATAAAAATGTTAGTGAACTCTTTTAAATTTTAGTGGTGCATAACCGCTCGATAGCTTTTACAAAACTACTTTTTACGTGTGTCATGGCAGTCAGTAGAATGGCTTCCAGCTAATTTTCAGTACATTTTAATGTTATTTAGGCTTTTTATTTTTCTTCGTATAAACATGTAATTTCTGTTTACGTTGTATGTCGTAAAATGGTTTAATGGCACTACTTTCAACCTCGCAGTATTGTAGAAACCTCCTTGTCAACCATTAGCAATGCATAGACCTTCACTTTCAACTGACCAATCAGGCCCTTAAATGTTAGCATGTCCACAGTAGTGTGAACTATTTCTTAAATGTGATCAATTATTTACATTTGGGCAGCTATTGGATGGGAACATATTTTCATACGAACGACCACAACAAGTTTTTAAAAAAATGTTTTAAACGAGTCATCGATAACATTTTTTAAGATTGTTGTTATAGATGACATTTGCACACGCCAGACATCTATAAGTTGATGTAAAACTGTTGTATGGTTTTGAATAATTTTGTACGTTTATGTTATCTACGACAAGTTTATGTTGGACTTCTGTTTATTTAAAGACTTGTTTACGAGAATCTTGCACTAAATAATTATCTACAACCACTTTTTAAAAGGCTTATGTTTTAAATGAATGTGTACATGTACGTACGAGTTATTCACAACAAATTTCAGACTGTTCTTTTTAATGAATGTGAAGGTACGAGTTATGTACAACAATTTTTTATTATCTATAGACGACTGTTATTTTAAATGAATGTGCACGTACGAGTTATCAACAACGAGCTCTGGTTTCCAGATATCAGCTGGTTTAGAGAATATCTCCTCGATATCATCTTTGGCTGAAGGTGTCCAGTTGATACGGTCATCTTCCCATTCCTGTATATACAACAAATCATTGAAATGCCATAGCAGACGATACATTTGCAGAAATATATTTTATTTCTATTTTTCAATGCAGCCCTTTCAAAGTGGGGAAAATGCATTGCAGTAATATTTTAAAAATTGGAAGATGTGAGCAATACGAAAGGAGACAATTAACATTCACTTTCTTCTAGTGGACTAAATAGATTTTCATTAAGCGGATGAAAACACAAAGTATTGAAATAAAATCAAATATGTCTTGTATTGGGGACCATGTAAACAGTCTGTTTTTTTTCCCAAAAAGATAATATAATTTTATTTTACACATAAGCAAATAATGATTTTGAATGTAAATTAGGTAACTGAGATCAAATCAGCAAACACGTAAATAAAATGTTGTTTTTTTAGATTCATACTTACAAATGAAAGCCAGCCAGCTGATGTGAGCTTTTGAGATTTTAAGTCCTGAAAGACACGCACGAATAGAAAATATAGTGGAAAGAAATCTTGCATTATTGTGACGTCACACAGATACAAAAGATTACTGGTAATAATTCTTACATTGAAATATATACATAAAAAATTAATATGGAGTCTGTATTGAAGTAGAAAGGTTGTAAATAATAAACTGTTATTAGTGACGTTAGATTTTAAAGCAATTAAAGTACTTTTAGTAAAAAAAAATAATGTCGAGTAAAGTGAAGTGAAAAAAGTTATAATTTTAGATAATGAAACATAATTAAGGAAAATGAAAACAAAATGAAACACATTGTTTATGGGTTGATGCTATGTCGGACCGTGTATGTCACGGGCCGCGAATATGGCACACTGTGACATATTCGGTTCAAATTTGCATCATATAAAGCAAATAGTATAAATGATTTGAGTTCTAAATGATATTGAATTTTCGATTCTAAAATTATAGAATTATAGACTTTTGCCTATGCTCAAAATATCTTCTGAATGTTGCTTTCAGTGTTACATACCGTATATTAAGAGGTTAATACACGGCAGGAGAGGGCCGGAAGGTGATAATCGGCCCGCAAAATGAATAATGGACCCGAGGGCTTTAGCCCGAGGGCCATTATTCATTCAGGGCCGATTATCACCTTCCGGCCCTACTCTGACGTGTATTAATGTCTTTAATACACTTGGTAGATCTAATAGTAGCATTTAAAAAAAAAACAACAACAACAACAAATAGAAATCTACTTTGAAGTTCTTTGGTTGAAATTCTTGTGTTCTGTACGGAGATGTTTACTGTTTGTGTGTTCAAAGAAGCAAGTTTTATTTTCATTTTTTTTCGGATTGAATTTGTATTATTATTTCTTCAAATTTCAACAGTAGATCTAACAAAAATGTGTTTGTACTAAATACGATGTGCTGTCAACCTACTTTCACTTATACAGTTAACTGTTTCATAACGTAAAATATGACGTCATTGTTTCAGTTTGTGCACGTGCACATGTTCTGCGGGCTGATAACTAGTTCTCGGCCCCGGGCCGCAAACTCATAATAGGTCACGTGACACTCATAATCAGTTGAAATCATAGGCAATTTTGTTACTATATATAGTAACAAGTGTATTAATATGGAATTTTAAATACATTATGTCTAAAAACGTATGTGCTACCCGTGAATATCACTAGTACTTTTTAGTGTCACGTTTTTTCACAAATTTGAAAAGTTTAAAGATAAAACAAGCAGATCAAAAGAACACTTTACTCGTAAATATTTATAAAATATGCGTACATTAAGAACCACTTTCAAGAAATGAGGTCTCTAAAATTGATCTCCAACAGTAAAATATTACACATGTAGCTTTTGAAAAAGGAATTAATGAGATAAGAATCAGACGTGAATATCGGTAACATGACTTTCAAATATGACAATGAATTTGGTCTGGTACAGCTTGGTCACACTTGTCAATGTACTTAACATTTGACGTTAGATTAAAGAATTTCACGACATATGATACAATCAGACCTGTTCTATGGTGTTAACCTTCTCAATCTTAAACTCAACAATCCGTGCTTTCTCAAAAAAACATTGTAGTGTGTACGGAATGTACCAGAATGAACCTCGCAGTGTCAATTTTTGTACTACCTTAATGTCAGTATGTACGGATTGACTGACGGACGAACGGACGGACGGACAAAACTGACAAAGAATACTTAAAAATCAAACCTTCGATCTGCTCAGTCCAGTTTCAATAGCTTTCGAAAGATGGGTCTAGAAAGAAAACTAATGATTCCTTTTTGGAGTGAGTATAAATCCCATAGTTAAACGTGCATGTATTGTATTGCATCCGTATGATTTACCTTATTCGTTACATGCGTACATTTTTGCATCTTTTATCATTATATTGTATTTTTATTTATTTTCTTATATTTTTTTTCAAATACACTGTATATAACTATTCTTTGTCATGTTTTATGCTGTCATCGTGTCATTTTTCGGCTTATAAGCCTTCTATGATATTAAAATAAAACTATGTCTATCACGCGTGACGGGTTAAATTTATAAGGTCCATGTCATTGTTTTAAGATCTGATATGGCTTGTATCACGATTTGTGTGATAAATAAAACTAATACATAAAATATCATATCGTATTTCATGACTTTGTAGATATTTTAACAAAGAGTAATTTATTATTGACTTAAATTGTAATCAACCACCTAGTTATTTTGTCTTTGTATGATTTTAAATACTTTGTGGACAGGATAACTATCTAAATTCAAGCTTGTGTCACGTGAACGACAGGATACGTTCATGCATGTAAGATAACATTGTGATAAATCAATTGTTTTATAGCAAACGGTTCATTTAGTACAGACATTAAACATAATCACAATGTACTTTTTTGTAAGAAATGAAATTTTACTGAATAAACTCTGAGACAAAAAGTGAAAACCACAGTAAAGCATATAACCATTTTATTATCTCTATCTACAGCTAGAACATTGATTAAATAGTATTGTAGGAGACATGTAAAGCTAAGTACATGTAGTGATATTGTTTGATATTTCCTAGGCGTGCATGCCGCGGAGAAGACACAAAGTCATCCCAAGTACCAGAAACACGAGAGGATGGCGTTAACAAGGGCCGTTTATTTATTCTTTATTATTATCATTATTTTTTTTGATACCTTAGAAAAGACGCCGCTGATGTAGATACGAGGACCGGACCAGCAAGTGCGCCTGCAAATATTCTGGCCCATATAGGTTCGTCCCGGCGGCCTGTTTTAATAAACGCATAAATAAAGAAACACACAATTGTTTGTCAATTTGTATATTGCTAAGGCACACTTGTGGAAAAAACTTTTGTCAATAGCTAAAACAATACATACCAATTCGTCTATTGCTAAAATGCTTAGTTTGATTTTAACGACGGTCTGGGCTTTAGGTCGAGATATCATATCATATGATGCTATTTTAATTTCTTCGTTTCTTATTTCTGCTTCTTTTTCGGGGGAATAAACTGTCTGTACTCCAACTGAAAATAAATATTGATTTAAGAAACATTGAATTAGTAATTATTTGGTCAATAGAGGTTATTTACGAGGTAATTGCAGAAAATATACTGTAAATTGGTAAAAAGATTCAATATATTTGTTTGGCAGAAACTATACAAACGCCGTGCCGTATTGTTGAAATAATCATTAGCGAAGTGGTAACAAGTAAATAGAGCAGTACTTGGTTAATAATGCAACTTTTGACAATAAATAAGAATATTGAATTTTACAAATGACTACTCTATGTTCATTTAATATAAAGTTTATCTCTATCTAGCATTTATTTATTTATTTATTTATTTATTTATTTATTCATTTATTTGTAATATTTACATGTATTCTATTAAGAAAAAGGCTTTCAATGAGGAGCCCAAGTTTATAAACAAAGATTTTGTTCTGTTCTGTTTTAAAAAATGTTAACAGAACTTTTATTAATTCTATAATTAATTTTCAAAATATTACTTACGGTTTTGAAACAACAACAAACATAAAATCCTGAAATGAAATTCCAATATATACATTTTTTTATTTGTGTATATTGAATTACTTTCCCGAAGTATATTTGTAAGACGAGGTCTTATTATGCTCGCATGCCTTCAAAAAATAAAATAATCTTCACGTTTTAATTAACCGTTCTTAAATAATTGAACGGTATGTCTATACATAGGTTTTTATAGATATATCGATATACTTTATAATGTGCAATTAAGTTGTGTTTATAGATAACGTCACAACTTAAACCCGTACTATGTTCGAACCAAAAGTGACTATTCTTTGTCACCAGTATAGAGCCAGGCCCTGCGGTCTGACCTAGCTTTAAACCGTGGATATTTATATTTTTTTCAATACTGATTCTTACGAAAACATAACACTTCGCTGGTTGCAAATACCTAAAGTGTGTGCTTAGGTTTTACTAGCAAACACAATTTAGTAAACAAAGTATCAACATTCAAATAATATAATGATTGACGCTGAAGTATCGTGTTGTATAAACATCAGCCCGCCAGGTATAATAATGTCAATAAGGAACGTGTTTGAGTCCAAATCATGGTCTTTCCATAAAAAAGAGATAGGGGTGATGCCGGGGGAGGATGCCTTTAGCATCACAACTTCTCCACTTATTACAGTTACACTAAGTGTTCGAAGCCTAGGCCTCTTGTAGGGCAATGCGGTACCGGTAGATACTGATCATATTATACTTTCTGATATGTCAATGATTAATATCATACTATTATTTTCAAGTTTCCAATGTTTTCTGTTAATTAAAGATATTAAATCAGAAATACGTTACCAAAATATTCCTCTCATCACAATTCTGCATGCATTTAAAAAACAACTGAATCACGGACATCTGAATTCTACATCGTACAATGACATTGTATAAATTATATAGTTTATCAAGCCCTTTATAAATGAAATTATTTATTGATAAACCATTGAAAATAGAAAACATTAACAAATGAATGTAGTCAATCAAATATTTTATTGACATAACATGTTCATCTCCGAGTAACTGTTTGGCGGTACAATACAAACTGCAGAAAAGTATCATACATTATAAATTATAAATATCTATATGTTTCATTGTTTTAACAAATGTATGACGGTATGACGTAGATTCAATTCTCAGTCGCATCTCTGAATATACAATTAATGTTGCTCTGTTAACAATTACATTTTTCTTTGTACATTTCATTATTGATAAAGAATGAAATAGATTTATATAAAAACAGCATCACGTGATTCTTTATCTTGATGAAAATAACCCAATCGAAAATGAATAAAACATATCCTGTATATTACATAATTTCCTGATAGAATCAATTGCTGTATGATACAAATATTTTAAATGAATAGCACCTAGACCAAAATTTAGTGATAAGAATCATTAAAGACATTTAAAATTGAACAATCTCCTACGTGTCAATGCGACTGACATAAATATGCCCTTGTTGGCACATACAATTAAGAGGATATTTTTTCGTTTGAGTGAAATATGGAATATATTTTCTCGAAATATGATAAAATTTTCCATATATTTTCACGAGTGGGAACCATTGAGTAAAAGAATAAAAGTTGTTCACAAAAACTAGAAGCTAGATTGTATGCAATGATATTTTGATTATTCACCAGTGAGATTCAATTTAATGTCGTCATCTTAGACTGTGTTCAGAAAACATAACAAAATTATTATTTTTACTTCTTTCAACCAATTATTTTTGAAGTCACGACAAAGTCTATCCTACCAGATAGATGGGAATCCCCCACCCCCTCCTTTGTAAATATGAACTAATTCATGTTTGCTTTACTAATGATAACTTACATATAACTAACATAACGACAAATTTAATGCAACACCATTAGCTGCTAGTTAAACATGAATTTACATCTGTAGCGTTGGGACATATAACGGGAATTGAAATCCATTGCGACATTGGGGGCCTCCGTGGCCGAGTGGTTAAGGTCGCTGACTTGAGATCACAGGTCCCTCACCGCTGTAGGTTCGATCCTCACTCGGGTCGAATTCTTTCATGTGAGGAAGCCATCCAGCTGGCTTACGGAAGGTCGGTGGTTCTACCCAGGTGCCCGCTCGTGCCTGAAATAATGCCCGGAGGGGCACCTGGGGTCTTCCTCCACCAATAAAGCTGGAAAAAAATCAACGAAAAAATCTCGGCGGGACGCTCTAGGATGGCCCGACTTGAGTGTACGGTCGCCCATATGGGTTTCCGGCGGCGACCTTAAATAAACGCATTAAAAAAAAAAAAAAAAAATTGCGACATTTAGCGGCGGTAGCGTCATTTAGCGACAAATGAGGCGACATTTAGCGGCAGTGCGACATACAACGGCGCCACAATATTTTAACCGAGGGATAGTAGATTCGTTAGGCTATTTCAGGTACAAGCATTTACAATTTTCGTGTAAATAAAACAAACCAAAGTACGCCACCTGATTTTTTACGAAATTTTAATTGTTTTTAAATTATTCATAACATGTAAACACTTATGTTGTCTGGAACCTCACGTTCATCCATATTGTTCTCAAAAACACATGGAAAAAAGGAATTGTATAAGTATTACCGCTATGGTAAACATATTGATAAATAAATTACTTGCATTTAACAATGTAAAAAGTGTCACTTTTATGAGTTAGTTGTTCTCTTACATCATACAATATACCGTTATCACGACATACTAAGACTTATCACGACATACTAAGACGTAAGTTGACAACTGAAAAACGAGAACTGTTTAAATATGCAATGAAGAAAGTATTTCTTGTTGATACCTTTTTTTTTTTTTTGGTTTCAGAGTTATGTCCCGGGCAAAAGTGTGAAAATGAAAATGGGCAATTACTCCAAAATGAGGTAAGACAGAGTTACTGTTCTTGTGCACTGTACTTCTACTTAGTAAGATCTAACTACCTACTAAGTTTCTTGTTGATATCTCTTGTAGTTTCAGAGTTATGTCCTGGACAAGAAAATGCGGACGTACAGACAGACAGACAAAGCGGCATCAATATGCTCTCCCTTCGGGGAGCATAAAAAGTTTATAAAAGATATAATAAATGACAGAAAACAGTTAAACACTGGCAAGATCAATAGTCATAATATCTGTATGTTCATATTACGGTTCGCTTGCCTTTCCTCCTCCTACAAGTGCAATAACAAATGATAGATTCATTAAAATAGTAACAATTGTAAAAACAAGAAAACACAGTCTATCAAGCACTATCGCTACATCCCTCCACGTGACGTCACAGGTGGCGTCAGATTTTGAAATTTTACTATCACCCTCCTCGTCTGATGCAGGTGACACACTGTTCATACGGCTGTCACGTGTCAATTTTAATGAACACGTGATCTTGGCAGCAAAGCGAGTAACCTTCATGATGCACGAGTTAGATTTTGCGACTCCCGGTTTGTTGAATAAGATCAGAATGAAAACTGTGATAAGAATTCCTACAGCCGACAACACCGTGACCAAGGCAAGATAAAGACCTAAATACAAATAAAAGTTACTAAATTTCTGTTACGTCTAAAATATTTCCTTCTAAAATATATTCTTGCTATGAATTATATAAGTTTTAACAGTTCTTGAAAAACATTTTATACGCGTTTGTGCCATTGTTATTCTGGCCATCCAAGCTCTATATTAAAACCTATCATAACAATCCAGTACAATAATTTACTACAAAAATATGACTCTTTGTCTTCATTACGTCTCATGCGTTATGTGATTGGACCGTTACTTAATACATTTATCTATTTGCTGCGAAACGTTCTTCTGGTGACTATCTCTGGTGATATCAATTAAGAAGTGCTATATAAAGCAAATATGAAGCTTAAATTGGACAGATAGATAGATGTAAACACTCGTTTGTCTACATTTATGTAAAAAACTAGATGATTGATAAAACAATGTATTGTATTCCTACCTAGAACAGACGTTGTGATAGACGTTGACGGCATGGAGTCAGCAACTAGAGTAAGTAGCACAGCAAGCGAGAGAAATACTGTTAGAATGTAGGACAACTTTTCACCGCACTCTACCGGAACTATAAACGTCAACGCCACGAGCAGGGACGTCAATATTATTGGCATGATGACATTCAGGTTATAATACCCTGATCTCCGCTCTGAAAAAAATAATGCTTAGTAAAGTTAATACAAAGCGTAATAACAAATGTAGCGAATCTTTGAAAATAAACTGGTTGAAATTTGAAACATAATTATTATCTACACAGTTAAGACGGTCAAAATCACAAATCAGGTAAAACTTTTAAAAAGCAATGAAATAAGTCGGTCTACATGGACAACAAACATTTCTGAATAATCTTTTTTACATGCTGGATGTTAGAAACAAAACAATAACCTAAGAAAAGTAAGAATTGTATCTCCGGAAACTGTCGGACTGTACCGTCATCTAACGTCTCAACAATATAGGTAATTACAGTACTTGATGATGTTATCTCCCATTCACCATGCGTCCTATAAATATAACAACCAACTTTGTTATAGAATATCATAACATTTATATATAACAACACATAAGAACAGAAATTATAGGGTCAATATTTTAAGATTTGAATCTTTTAGTGAGTTTGAAATACGAGATATACGAAACCAGATAAAAACAGTAATGTGCATAGACCATATACAAACAGGAATTACCCTTTTATAATAAGCACAAAAGCACACGGGTCAATAATAAAATATCTGCCTATGACACCACTAAAGAACACTAATAAATGTAATATGTTAGGTTATTATTTCAATTTGTATCTTGTAGTGAGTTTGAAATACGACACCTTTAAAAATCAACGAATTTAAAATCCGTCTAATACAAATACATGAATGAGTCTTTATAATATCAAGCTGTATATTTTTTATGATACGTTTCTACCATCATAGCTAGATTAGAATTCAACTGGAGGCGGATTGATGCATCACAATTTGGATCAAAGTCATTCCTTCCTATTACAATTATAACCGTAAAAATGCTCGAACCCTTTTGACCACAATATACCACCCAAGCTAGTCTACGTAACTGTGCAGTCAGACCAAGCTGATTAACTTGAACCGGACAAGTTCATTTAAGAAAATCAGTTAAACCAAATTAGTGGTAACTTACTCAAAGTCGGCTAAGTTGACGGGGACATTGGGTGTTTCCAGGGCAACTTCATTGTCTGTATACCCCCAACTTGCTATGTGAATTTCACATTTCTGTTTATCATATGGATAATATGTAATGTCCACCTGAAATGTTTATTGTGATAACAGGTTAAATTAATGAAAGTACTTCAGTCCCTCATTAGATTTAATGCGATAATTTAGTACTAGCAAAACTTTAGAATTTGACGAGTTAAACAAAAAATTAATGTTGCCTTTTAAAACTTTTAATTCATCAAAACATGAAAAAGCGACATTTCAATTTAAAAAATTCGCACTTTATAATACCCAGTCTTATTTTTGGGTGTTCCAGACTAACCAAATTTTTAAATTTCATCAAGCTAAAAAAAATTCCACAACCTATTGTGGAAAAATGGAAAACAATAAAACTGTTTAACAAATTTCAAAAAAACTCCGCCTTGAGATATGCCTTAATTTCAATATTTAAAATAAAAAAAGAAACAATGAAACTTCAAGTAAGCACCTAATTTAAAGGTTAGCCACTAAATTAACGGTGTTTTTCAAAACAAAATTTAATCGTTTGCTAGAGATGATTACTTTCTCACTGAACTTCAGGTTTTAGTTTGGCACCTGTAGTTAAAGCCCGGGTAAATTAAAATAAAGTGTTTGCACAAGAAAAATCTCATGATTGTTGGTTATTTTCGGGTAGAACTTAAATTGTGACGTGAGCGAAATACACAGAATGCATATTAAATCTTCATTTGCATTTTAAATTCGGGTATTTTACGGAACTTTTTAGTTTAACCGTGGGGATCATCCTCGGCAAAAATCCTTATCGTATAAACAATACCTCGTGAGATTTACCCAAACAATTACTGTTAAAAAGTTAATTGAAAATGTAGAATATTAGATTTTTAAGGGACAGCAAAATATTTTTAAACTTATTTATATTTAATGATTTTTAAAAAATATTCATAAAAATTAATTATTATTGTTTCTTTTAAAACAGTTTTAAATTAAAATTCAAACGAAAGAAGATTATTATCTATATAAGACACTATTATATTTCACGTCCTTCCTGTGTAAAATAAAAGTTAGGCTGGTTCTTATTCGATTTAACAAACTTATTCTCAGATATTTAGCGTCAATAATCCTTATTACATCAATCTACCATTTCAACAAAAGGTTCAAAAATGAACAAATAAAGGAATTATAATAATTCAAATTAAACATAGCTTTTCGGATGAGCAAATTTTCTTTTAGTTTTCTTAAATGCTTATCTTACCCAAAAAACGTTAAACCTAAAATATTAATTTAAAGGTTGAGCCACAAAAATATAAACGTGTGTTTTTAAGTAAACAATACAAAATGACGAAACTCGAGTTTGTGCAGAGATAGTATTCCTGTTACTCATCATTATCAATTTATAATTCAGTAGTGGAATAAGTTCAATTGATAAATCCGTACCCTGGCCCTTTTTTTAATATCAATAGATTTAACCACACACATTGACATGTGTTCATTTGTTAGCAAAATGATTGTGGTGAAAATCTTATTGTAATGCACTATTCTGATGATTTTAATAAGACAGGTAAGTCTCATAAAAGGATCTAGCATTATTCACTGAATGGATTGCAATTTTAAAATCAAGTTCTAGAATTGACAAATGATAAATCGAACCCCAGGAAAGAGTTATATGTGATATAACGAGCATCTGAATATGATATTTCTATCGTTTTCCCTTTCTCTGTCGTCACAATAAGTAAACCCCAGAAAAAAATTAGCTAGTCAGATTTCTTTATTGATTTAACAAATATTCTTTGTATATGTTTTGCTGTAAGTAATACCTGTAGGTATACGATTTAACTCTGACACATTTTCAACGAAAAGGTTCCCAAACTATGATACAATTATCGATAATGGTATAATAATAATTATATATTGTTCTAAATGCTATTTAGACTACTTTTGGCGGAAAAACAACATTAATTTATGATACATTATGACAATGATCATAAGATCATTGACACAAATATGAAACTGTTAGACTTTAAGACTGAATTATGAGTGGAAAAGGACATTATTATAAGTGGAAACGGACATTATTAGTGCCTTCCATTTTTCACAATTGCAATACTTGTTTATACTTTATTTCATATATGCCAGATTTCTTTTATTGATTCAAGAAATATTCAACTATGTTTTGCTGTTAATGTTATTGTCGTTTACATTCAGAAGGGATAACTAATCAGATCACATACGGCGCCTTTTTTGATAGCTGATTAAGATAAAAGTACATACGAGTTGTCTACAACTAGTTCCGGTTTCCAGATGTTACCAGGTTTAGAGAATATTTCTTCAATATCATCTTTTGCTGCTGGTGTCCATGTTAACCGGTTATCTTCCCATTCCTGTTATAAAATATTTTGGAAGTTGTGTTAGACAAAATATTATTTATTTAAGCCATTAAAAAAATTTAATTATGTACATATATATTATTTCTGGTATATCTTACTTCCTCCCAACAGGTGGCGTAAACTATCCATCTTGCATCCGTTGTGAGCTTTTTGAGTTTGCTTTAAAGTTTTCCGTCCGAACTTAACAGTTAAAGAGCATAGACAAAATGTAAATAGTGTACCTACATGTAAAAGGGCCAAACGAAAGATACGAAACGGCATGCCCGTATTTATGTTGTTTGGACAAAATTATAAATAAATAAAAGCTGGAAATGCTTACAGTGGTCACCCATCCTGCAGCTTGAAATTTCTGACTCCTCAGATCCTGAAATATAAATAAAAAATCGTTTATTACAAAACCAGTACAATTTTACAATTAAAGCATAATTGGCAAGTGTAAGATTTTTATAATATTATACCTTACAAGAATAGGTTCCTTTTTTATTCATTTCAGTGCCAGCGATCCTTTTAATACTTAAATATTCACGACGACGTCAGTGATCCAACATTTTACAAGAAATGTTGTGATTAAAACAATATGATTTCCAACTTTAACCAAGGTACGGTATAATATAAGAAAAAGCACACTGTAATTCGGACCGCCTTCAAGTAACATAAGTAAGTCCTAAACATTAAACGGTTGACTGATTGGTCACCTAAATGCTGATGGTCGTCAGTGCTGTGCACTATTTCTTAATTGTATCACAGTTTGGGGACCTTTCTGTTGAAAATGAATCAGAGTTAAATCGTATACATATACATGCACAGTGCGTTTAATGGAGTGCAGGTACTAGTTACCCGCACTCCAGAGCATGACCATTGATTGGCTCATTTTTGCTGGGGTTTACATATTGTGACGGCAAGAAAAGGGAACGCGACAGAAATATCATATTCAGATGTTCGTTCATTGGTTCCTTTTTGCCGGGGTTTCATATTGTGACAACAGGGAACGTGATTTTATGTTTGACTATGATACAAAAGAGAAAGAACATCAAAACACTCGGCAATCTGATTAATACTCGGGGTCTACGCCCCCTCGTACAAATCAGATAGCCTCGTGTTTCGATGCTCTTTCTATTACTTATTTTATAATGATCATATGAATTGTTAAAAAAGCGAGCTATTGAATTAAAACAAACCACTTGAGTGATGCATGTACATGTATATACTGGCTCATGATTCGATTGTCGGGAAATGTAATAGAATAATAAACTACATCATTTCAATTTGTAACGCGGGAAAATATCCTAATATTATCGACACAATTTATCATAAACATAAATTTCTTTTACGACATCAATATAACACTGTCGTAAATCAAAACTAACCTACATCGTTATGTGTGTTATGTCAGAGACATAGATAACATATGTCTAATAAAAACATATCATATTTGTTTTATCGGGGCTGATGAATCAGGAGGAACTGGATGTGAGTGAACCGGGTAGCCTCACGTAATATTATGCTAACGTTTTAACGCAATTTTATAACAAATGAGCTGCAAGTGTGCGTTGCAACTCGTTAATTCGCACGGTTTTTTTTGTTTCCTTTTTGGTATGCATAAATAGTGTTACAATTGCTATTGTAACAAATAAATAGATACGGTGATCTAATGGAAATATTTAGATATTGCATTAACTTAACAAGGAGTACTGTGGTATGAAGTTTGTAAGATTGTGCAAGAAAATTTGAATTTTTATCACACAATTATCTAAAAAATGATATCAAATATTATAATAACTAAATATTTTTAATAACGTAAAATCTTAATACCATGTAATACAGAGGCGTATTGTTATAACAGGTGAACATATATAAAATATTTGTCTTATAGGCTCATTGACCTGTGGAATATCAATTTACAATAATAGAAACTTTGACACTTAACATAACATTGAAATTAAATACATACATTCAATACCATAATAAAATACATACAATTTAGGAGTCTCTAATTTCTGCTTTATCATTATTAGTGTTTAAACGCTTAAAAAGTCGACAATATTAACACTTAGATACCTTGCAATAAAATTTAAGCTTTATAACTTGTAAATAAGCTGTCGTGTATCACTCAGTATAAATGTTTGTTCCTTTTTCTGTCTGTTTAGTGTATAATATTCTCTTTTTTATTTACAAGGTTTAATTACGAGTACAAATTTATTGACTACATGTTGTTATGCTACACTTCTATCACAATAAATATTCTGTACCCTCTATGCATGAGTGGCTTAATTCAACATAGTACCGTTCATATTGTTTAATACCTTTTCATTAGGACAATATTTTATTTTAAAAACTATACAAAGGCAATGACAATGATAAAAAGAGAATCAAAAATGAAAATGTTGAACATATATTTCATCATTAATTAATATTAGCAGAGTTCTATTTAGAAACGAAATAAAATTGTGAAAACTTAACAAAACAATATGTCACATGTTTCTTTTATTTTGCTTTAATTTTCATGTCAATATCTTGGTGGTCAAATAAACTACTGAATGTCTGTAGAATTATTACGCATCAATGCATCAATAATTATTAAAGGGTTATTTGTTTCAAATAAAAGCAAAGATAATATCTTAATTGTAATATGGGTTAGTGATTAGAAACCGAGACATATTTATGACAGTGTACTTTTTTAACAATAAATCATGACAATAAATCATGATTTATGAGGCGGCTATAGTTAACTATGATTTTATTTTTTCTGCCTTGTTTTTTTTTTTGTTTTTTGTTTTTTGTTTTTGTTTTTTTTTCATTTAGTTTTCATTGGATTATAAACATACATCAATGTCCGTGTTCTTAAACATTTAAAGTCTAAAACTACACGCATACATTAATAAAAGTATATATTCTGTCTTCCTTTTCTTCACAGATGATAATGAAAATTGTTAGGAAATGTACATAATGCAAGTATTAACTAAATGAAAGAATATTTTGTATTGAATTGTTTTTATCTTTGTAAATGTCAGGCTTTGTTGAATTTGTTTCATATAAATATCACTATATCTGAATAAATATAATTATTTGATTGCGTACATCTTTATTTGCACGTCTACATTCTGTGATCATATTGTGTCTTGGACTATGGTTTTAAAATGTACATTGGTGAACGTAAAAAAAAAGATGCAAGGCTGAGATTTTTAGTTTGATAAAACTTGGGTTAATTTGTTTGATAATGTAGAAATGAAGAATATGTTACTACGAAATGCACCTGTTTGCACGAATTATTTATTATCTGATGTGCCGCAAAGCAGTTTGTATTCATCTGATTGGACGCATTCAAACATATCTTACTATTTATATCAGGTAGAGTCATGACTTCTTTACGATATACACTTAAAATCAAGTTTTCAAGAGCGAAAATATTTCATATTAACAATAAGACATGAAAATAATCTATATTTTAAACTTGTATGTTCATGACCTTTTTTATTAATATTTTATTCTTATTTTCTGCTCTATGGGCAAACATTAAATTAATAGATTATATGTATGATAAAATAAAAAATACGTCACCTAGTTTCAGTACTCGTATAATAAGTTAGCTATCGTGAATGAATGATCAATATTGACATTAACTCCGCAATATTAAAGTGACAAAATACATTTCAACAATCATAATACATTTTTATTGCAATCATTTTCTTCAGTTGGTCTCTTTTCAAATATTTAATCACACGATCTATAGATTTATTTTTTTATAGTTTTCAAACTTACAAGCTCATCTATTGCCAGCACGCTGATGCCTACTTTAACGGTGGTTGTAGCAGACGGTCGAGAAATCATGTCATATCCGGCAGCTAATACAGTTTCAGACCGAATCTCTGTTTCCTTTGCCGCGCTATAAACGCCATCTACCGGCACTAAAAGTATAGAAACAGCAACATGTATAATAATAAATAAAGTTTGAATGCAAAATCAGTTATATTTGATGTTGTTATTTTGTTTTTTTGTTTTTTGTTTTTTTTTTTCAAAGAGAATTTTTCAAAAAGATACTGATATAGTCTTTGTAAAAGGGTGCATTTTGATAGGATGTGTTTAAGGTGGCGCTTTATGGTAAAGTGAATGGTGGTGTTCCCTTTTCGTTGATCTGTGTTTACATTTTACAATTGTGTGATATATTTCCAACACCATGAGTTTGATTAAGGTATTTATTAAATTGTTCGTACAGATGTACGTCAGACGTAGTTTTATTACACCTTAATGCAGCGTGCCACTTTAAACATAAAATAAATGTATAACAGTCATGCTTAACAATTGTATATTCAACAAACGTTGTTTTTATACCTGAATAACAAGTTCAATACAATATAGAATAATATTTTCACTTTAATCGCCGCTTAGACTGTTAGTGCAAGTGCAATTTCTTTGAAGAGAATTTATCGTCTTTAAACGGTGTTTATTGTGATCATTAAATATCCGTCTACAGAACAATTTTATATCAATATGATATCACATTTATATTTCATTTAAATCGATGACAATTAGAATGAAAAGATTCAGTATGTGTTGTATTACTTTGACTGAGAAGAAAAACCGGTACTATTTTGAATGATCACGTTTCTTTATAGTTCATGTTTCAATTGTATCTAGAACTTGACAGTAACATGCCGAATGTGCACGGCCGTTGACAGTAATATATCGAATGTGCACGATCGTTGATATTAATGTTTCGAATGTGCACGGTCGTTGATAGTAATATTTCGAGGGTGCCGTTGATAGTAATATTCCGAACGTTAAAGTCCGTGACAGTAATATTTCGAATGTGCACTGCCGTTGACAGTAATATATCGAAGGTGCACGGCCGTTGACAATAATATTTCGAATGTGTACGGCCGTTGATAGTAATACATTGAATGTGCACGGCCGTTGACAGTAATATTTCGAATGTGCACAGCCGCAAACAGTAATATTATGAATTTTTTTCAGTAAATTTATACATGTAATTATATTTAAAAGATCAAGTCAGTTTATAGATTCTTTTTAAATTGTCACGACCGTTGACGGTAATAAAACGAATGTTTAAGTAAATTGATAGTTATATGCCAAATGTTTAAATCCGTTTAAAGTAATGTATATATATTTCTTTATTTCCTCCAGTTTTGAAGAGTACATACATATACAATACAGTTCTTACAAAAAGTACATAAATCATTACATGTACATCAATGTATGACTGACAAACATATGAATACATGTATAATTATTATAATGTAACAAATATTGAATAAACACAGAATTGATGAATAATATAAATAAGGTAATATAATTAAATAAATAAAGAAATAATTTAACATAGAAACAATATATACATATGAGGAAGCAAACGAAAAGTTTGAAATATTGTATTCAGCAATATATCCTCTTGCTTTAGATTCTTATCGAAACGAAACAAAAGTATCTTGGGAGGATATACAATATAGATGTACCTGTAACAATGGTTAATGTAACAAATATTGAATAAACACAGAATTGATAAATAATATAAATAAGGTAAATAATCATTTAACATAGAAACAACATATACACATGAGGAAGCAAACGAAAAGTTTGAAATAGTTCATTATCAATACTATTTTGATCGTTCAAGGCTACTGGCAGTTATATATCGAACGTTAAAGTTCATAAACAGTAATATTTCGAACGTTCACGACCGTTGTCATCCGTAAGAATGTTAGTTCACTGTTAACGATAATTATATTAATTTGGGAGGACGAAAAGCTGTAAACTCTGTCAAAATATCTGATAAATTCTTCAAATGTTAACATTTATCGACAACTGTAAACAAAATTATTATTTTCAGTTGTAAATATTACTTTTATGTTCATGTAAACCTATTCCTATTTTATGTTAATTTTCCTGTCAATTACGGACAATGACGTATGTAAAAATATTTTAATCTTAGATAATTGCACTACTCATAAATACAGTTGTCACAAGTATTTGCATTTTCGGGCAACCGTTATTTTTTGCATATACGGTAAGCTCTCGACAGATGTAATATTTAGTTTTACGTGCAGCTGTCATCTTTAGTCTCGACGACTGGTATCCACGTGGCTGCTTATTTATAATGCGGGAAGCTGTTAAAGGAACTCCACTGAGGTTTAAAAGCTTAAAACATAAGATTTGAATTTCTTTCATAGATCAACTCACTTAAAATAAAAAGATATGCAAATATACTCAAATAAATTGAAAATCGTATTTTAATTTATTCTTTTTTTATTCTTTATTATAATTATTAAAATTATAATTAAAATTATAATTAAAATTATTATTATTATTATTATTATTATTATTATTATTATTATTATTATTATTATTTGAGTGAAAAGTGTTGCACCTCTTGCTATTGGTCTAGACCTTCAACCAATCTGGAATAACTCTTCAAGTACACCTTAGTGAAGTCCCTTTAACAATTATCGAATTATCTTAATATAGTTTAATTAACAACTGTCAACATTTACAGATTATTATCACGTGTACAATACAGAATTGTATTTATGAATTGCGTAAATGTGAAATATTTCATACTCGATTATATCGCATGCCAATGATAGTCCAGAACCTAAAAAAACATCATAACATGAATGAAAACTTACTTTGTGTAAACTCGAAAATATATTTAACGTAAATATTTGATGTTATCCTGATTTGTTTAATTCAAACATAATATGCATGGAACACAGAAATAAAAATATCTACTTTAGAGCAGCAAAGATAGTGTCAAGTGAATGAATACAGTCCAAATTTGTGGAAACATGTTTTTAAAGCATTATTAAATATTTATACCATTTTAAATCTCTAAATATGTTACCCTTTAAAAAAAGCTGTGGTCATTAGTTCCCAAGAGCATATCTTACATTCCATATTCAACAAGATGATCATACTGAACATCATTTATTTTTATGAAATTTGTTTGATTCACCTCAAGCTTGTCTTTTACTTAGATTTCATATAACATTTTGAAGGTGTCATTAAATGAAGGTCCTATATGTAATAAAACGTTTGATACCTCACGACTGACATTCAACAATATTTTTTTCATTAGTTTCTGGAATTATGCACTTCACTCG
The DNA here is from genome assembly GCF_026571515.1 of Ruditapes philippinarum. Lineage (NCBI taxonomy): Eukaryota > Metazoa > Mollusca > Bivalvia > Venerida > Veneridae > Ruditapes > Ruditapes philippinarum. The sequence continues at coordinate 241,534 of NW_026864021.1, forward strand.
GAAAACTAAATCAAATGACAACTACGCTATTGAAGTTGCTCATATATAGAAAAGAAATCTAAAAAATGGTATGTGACACTTTTGACCAGAAAAACACGGTATACGTGTGTCGATTCGCCGTGAAAATTCAAATAAAAAAATAAATTGTCAGAATGATCTCTTTTTTAATCGTGTTTATATATTACTAAATAATTCGCCCGTTAAAATAATCATAGAAACATGTCTTTAACTTCAAACAATATAAAATTTATCTAGACGTTTTTGTTGTTTTTACAAGATAGTTTTAAAATCCGTTAGTTTTATACGAAATTAAATATACGTTTGGTAAGCTTTCCAAAATAAGTAAAAAAGTTAATTGATGTTTTGACCTTCCCTTGTACATTATTATGTAAAAATGATTAAGAAAATGCTAGCCAACTATGATAAAATAGATAAGAAAAATATTCATGAAAAGCAAAACTTACAAACAAGTCTTGAAAATATAACCAAATATGTCAAAATGAGTCTGAATTCTCGCATATTTTTTTCTTTTCTCTTTCCTGTCACTTTAATGTTTAAATCCAGTCTTTCGTTTGACTATATTGTCAACGCATGTCGTTTTTTTAAGATATTAAATCAGTACATTACTTATTAAGATCGTCATTTCTCCTCAATCGGTTATTGATAAATTTCACATTTATTATACTCAAATGAAATATCCTTTACAAAAACTTTTATCGTTTATATATTTATAGTATTCCAGTTCTCAAGGAAAGATTATACGCCAATTACATATCGAATATAACTTTTCAATGCTATATATAAGATAGATTTACATTGTCCACATTGTTTGGGTATGGACAATAACCCTTTGATCTGTCTATCCTCTCTTTTATTTTACAAAGAATACCCTAACTTAAACATGGCACGCTTGTTTACTATAACATCAATTGATAAAAGTTTTTGTATAAATGAAAGTTTTGAAGCGTAAAATTTAGACACGTTAATCTGCAGTAATGATCTATGTTATATAAAAGTGAAATTGTCATCAGTTATAATTATTAATACGAGCGTATAACATGTATATTTAGAGTTGAATCGTGTCAAATTTTATCTAACATATCTTACATCTAAAATGTAAGTAGCGAGCGTCATTAGTAGGTTATTCAAAATGACAATTGTGAAACCAGTGCCTGCATTTTGGTCCTACTTGTACTTTTGGCGTGGATCCCCATATACCATGGCCTTGCTGCCGCTGTTTGGCGGTGGGACTGTCCTGCCAGTCCAATTTGGCTATCAGCTTCGGCCAAGTTTAATTTATTAGAGAGGGGTCATCCTGTTTTTTCGGGACCCGCTTTTGTTGCTGTTTTGTAAAAAAAGGTGCCATATCGCTATTTTGCGGCGCAAGCTAAGTATTAACATAAAATAGTAATATAAGTGCGGCTGAATGTGTATGAGTAGGACATATGGATTTGCTGGAAAGATTTGTTGTGTTCTGTTTTGATATAACATTTGTGCTGATTTTTTAAAGCAATGTTTAAATAGTTTGTGCTGATAAAAAGATCATTATTGTGCTTATCAATTTGTGCTGATTTTAACAGAAACTGTTTTGCTTGTACATATCTATAGTTATATGCTTATGGAGGAGTCACGCCAATAATTTCGCCAAACATAGGATTATAAGGGAAATAAGATGTTTTAATGGAAATAATATGATAAAAATTGCTTTGGTGTCTGTGTAATGTTTTTATCCTTTTTACATTAATATATCTGTATGATGACCAGAGGTAGCACAATAGTAATTGAAGTAAAACAAACAGTATATTTACTTAACGCCTTACAGACAGGGAGAAAGGCGGGACAAGCTTCGCAAATATTGGTCAAGTCTATTTCACTATATCTTGTCTTTCTCACCTGTCAGTTATTAAAGTACAATGGTTATTGCTGTAAAACAAACAGCAGTATATCTACATACATGGAGAAAGGCGGGACAAGCTTCGCAAATATTGGTCAAGTCTATTTCACTATATCTTGTCTTTCTCACCTGTCAGTTATTGAAGTACAATGGTTATTGCTGTAAAACAAACAGTATATCTACATACATGGAGAAAGGCGGGACAAGCTTCGCAAATATTGGTCAAGTCTATTTCACTATATCTTGTCTTTCTCACCTGTCAGTTATTGAAGTACAATGGTTATTGCTGTAAAACAAACAGTATATCTCTACGCCTAACAGACAGGAAGCAAGGCGGGACAAAATCCCCAAATATTGGTCAAGTCTATTTCACTATATCTTGTCTTTCTCACCTGTCAGTTATTGAAGTACAATGGTTATTGCTGTAAAACAAACAGTATATCTCTACGCCTTACAGACACGGAGAAAGGCGGGACAAAATCCCCAAATATTGGTCAAGTCTTTTTCACTATATCTTGTCTTTCTCACCTGTCAGTTATTGAAGTACAATGGTTATTGCTGTAAAACAAACAGTATATCTCTACGCCTTACAGACACGGAGAAAGGCGGGACAAGCTTCGCAAATATTGGTCAAGTCTATTTCACTATATCTTGTCTTTCTCACCTATCAGTTATTGAAGTACAATGGTTATTGCTGTAAAACAAACAGTATATCTCTACGCCTTACAGACACGGAGAAAGGCGGGACAAGCTTCGCAAATATTGGTCAAGTCTATTTCACTATATCTTGTCTTTCTCACCTGTCAGTTATTGAAGTACAATGGTTATTGCTGTAAAACAAACAGTATATCTCTACGCCTTACAGACAGGGAGAAACAGGCAAATTAAACATTGATAAATTTAATATTATAATGTCGAAGTCTACGTTCAACTTCATAAATGTGTTAAAGGACAATTGAACAATCACGCAAATAATATTCCAGATAAAAAACATGAGTATTATAATACAATGTCCGCTACTAAGTCTCTTATAAAAACAATTAAGAAACTACATACACTATTCAATTATATGATCTGATTATGATGCAATGAGTGTTACAGACATTAAGATATGGTCACATAAACTGAAACATAACCTGTATTAAATTCATCAAATAAGAATTGTCTGCTACTTAAATGTTCTTTTCCAATTTTAAAAAATCAATAATTATGTATTCATGACACAATCCATTCTAGAAATATTACAAATGATAATTTAAATTCAAAGGAATGTATTGGTAAATAATTGGTAACAGAATTCTATTTTATGGAAACGACCATTTTGTGTTTGCAGAAAGCTTATAAGTCAGCGTTCTTAAGTGTGGTGGCAGTTATAATTTCTTTATTTACGATAAACTTATATTAATAATTTATTTATACCCTAACTGAAGAGTGACATCAATTTCACCAAATTTTGACAGAAATCTAGTAAACCGGTAAAATGACATGTGTTAAGGAAATGTTAGTTCACAATAAATCTCATTCTGATTGTTGTCTACAAAAGTTATCTAAATCATGTAATCACATTTAAGTATTCCAAAAGCTTAGTTTTTTTGACAAGTATCTCTGTTTAGTTTACATATACAAACGTTGATTTATTATTAACGTTGAAATTTGACAATACAAAAATTTCACAATTTATAGAATGCTTTAACTCAAAAAGAGGAGATATATTAGAACTAACTAATGAAATTAACCAAAACAAAAATATTGATACTATATCACAATCTTTTATTAAGATTTTAAGCGATTGATATTTTCGGACAAACACGAACAACACGAACTGTATCTATAAATAAAGTATTAAAGAAAAAACCATTGTTCAATGCTGACTGTTACACACTGCTAGAGCTGAATTCAAAAAAGCAAGAAATGCTTTTGTAAAAAAGAAAGACAATGATAACCATCGTAATCTATATATAAACCATAAAAATAATTATAACAAAATTAAACGAACCCAAAAGAAAAAATATAACTTTAATGACAGGCAAAACTTAAATGAAATGAGTAAAATCTCAACCACGTAAATTTTGAAATAAGATTAGAAGTCAGTACACTAAAAATACAAGAAGGGCTGAAACTTTAACAACACAAGATCTATATGAGCATTTTAAAACACTGTATAGCACAGAGACAACAACTGGAAATACATCTTATAATCAAAATATTATAGATGAAGACTTAGATGAAGAAATTAATATGTCAGAATCACAAAAAGCAGTATTTTCACAAAACAATAATAAAAGTAGTGGAAAATATACACTTATATCGGAAATATATAAAATTTCTTTTAATGAAACGTCTGATTTAATTCTAAGACTTTTTAACAGGATATTTTATACCGGAGAATATCCCAGTGAGTGGGGATCAGAAATTATTGTTCCTTTACATAAGGGAGGTGACCCGGAAGATGCCAAAAATTATAGGTGTATAACTTTGATAAACATTATTGCTAAAATATATTCCCAGGTATTACCTAATCGCCTAACATCATGGACTATAAAAACATAAAACTATAATAGATAATCAATACGGATTCCAAAAAGGAAAATCAACTACAGATTGCATATCTATACTTTACTCAATAATAGTAAAAACTTTTTCTGATAAAAATTAATTATACGTAGCCTTTGTAGACTTTGAAAAATGCTTTGATAAATTACAACGTTCGTTTATCTTTCAAAAACTAATCGAGGAAAATGTTAGTTCAAAATTTGTAAAAGCAATTGAAAGCATGTACAGCAGCGTAAAATCAGCGGTAAGGTTTAAAAAAGAGATATCACCAAACTTCATCTCAAACATAGGTGCAAAACAAGGTGACCCCAGTTCAAGTATTTTATTTTTATTTTTCGTAAATGACATAATTCATAACAGTTATAACATTGATGGAATTTCCACCGTACATGAATTAAAATTATTAATGCTACTTTTTGCTGATGATACAGCTCTTTTTGCCAATACACCCAGTGCATTACAATCAATGTTAAATGATTTGAATTCATACTGCCAAACATGGAATCTAAAAGTTAACACATCTAAAACTAAAATAATGATATTTGAACAAGGTAGACATTCAACGTTTAACTTCATTTTCAACGGTTTGTTAAAAGCTTTAAATATTTAGGCGTTTATTTCTTTAAAAATGGAGATTGGAATCGGACACAAACGCATCTTGCTCAACATTTATCATTTTCTATGCATAACCTTTTTACAGTATTTAACCAACTTGATCTAAAGATTCAAGATAAATGTAAACTGTTGAATACATTAGTTGGATCCGTCTTAAATTATAGCGCAGAAGTGTTTGGATACTATGATTGTAAAAATATAGAACTTGTACATTGTAAATTTATTCGAAAGATCCTTTGTGTCCGTAAATCAACAAACCTAGATGCATTATATGGAGAAATAGGGAGATATCCAATGGCAATACACCGTAAAATCCTAATGTTTAAATACTGGATTAAGATACTTAAGTCACCTGATAACTCAATTCTTAAAAAAATGTATAACATGCTAAAAGAAGATGCAGATAATGAGCTACCATACAGAGAAAAAAATTGGGCTTTCCAAATAAAAAATATACTGAACCAAATAGGAATGTCTTACGTTTGGCTACAACAAGATAATTTAAATATAAATGTATGTGTCATAAAACAAAGAATTTTAGATATCTACAAACAAAATTGGTATTCAAGCATTAATAATTCTAACAGACTTTCGTCTTACAGTCATTTTAAACACGAATTTCAGTGCGAAAAGTATTTAAGCGTTATAAACAAAGATAGCCATAGGATTATTTTAACCAAATTTAGACTATCAGCTCATAATCTCGAAATAGAAAAAGGAAGGCACGATAATATTCCAAGAGAAAACAGAAAATGTCGAAATTGTCCATTAAATTTAGTAGAGACAGAATATCATTTCTTATTAATATGCCCGAAATATTACAATTTACGTAGAAAGTTTTTTAAACCATATTTTTGTAGATGGCCTTCAATGCAGAAATTCGAAACACTAATGAAAAGCACAAATATAAAAACAATTAATAATCTGGCAAGTTATCTGTACTACGCATTTAAAGAAAGAAAATAACTTTAGATTTTAACCTTTTAATATCCGATAACACTTTTTCCTCATGATTACTGGTAAATGGGAGATAACTACGACAATAAATGATTAGTACATATACAACGGTTATGTCATCTTAGAAATAATATAATTGCCGTTTGATTTGTGGATATCGATATGATATAACGTTAACAAATATCTTTCTACTTAGACTCTTACATATTTAAGTGTATTTATGCCAACTCTCTGTTTATACTTGTCACCAATAATTCTCGGCACGTGAACTAATGTCGTTCTACTGTGTATACATGTGTAAGTATTTTTTTATGCAATTATGTCGTAACCTTTGCATGTATATGTTTATGCCAATAAATTATTTGACTTATTTGACTTGTTTATTTTTATCAACAATGCTTCTCGGCAACGTAAACAGATATTTTTTTCTTCGTTGTTTAAGTACATTTGTTTCTTACATGTATAAATATTTCTTATGCAAACTGTACACCATACAGAATCTGAATTGACTATAAATTGTATGTTTACAATTTTATGTTAAATAAAATTTATATTATGTTATGTTCTGTTATGATTTATGCCCCTTGGACCAAAGAAGTCCAGCCCTGAGAGTCACTTGGATCTTAAACTTTTATAGAAAACCTATGGGAACTATTAATGACTGGGACATAAATATGGTGTGCAGCAAGACCTTGTGGTCCCCATCAAAAGTATTTACATTAGCGTAACACATTTAAGTTAAAATTTTTATGGAAAAATCTAATGACCAGAGCATAGATATCATATTTGGTATGTTTCGTATATGCTCTAGGTTTAACGACGGGGGTCACTTAAATACCGGCTTATAAAGTTAAAACATCTTTAACATCTCCTCACAAACCACAGTGACGACATCATAGCTATTGAACATATAGCACTATCTTAATGTCTACAAAAGTTATTAAAATCAAGTCACTGATAATTAAGATCGTTTATTTAATGAATAAATAGAGGATATACAAGTTTTTTTTACTTTCACCGAGTGGTATTAAAATAAAGATTACATGAGTGGCGGCGACAATTTGAAAGATTTCCACTTAAATTTTGTATATTGGCTGAACTTAGAAGAAAGTATTACGGCAAGACACCAGTGAAAATATGAAAAATATGTTTCACTGCAGTGAAAATATGAAAAATATGTTTCACTGCAGTGAAAAATAAATATTTACAGTGAAAATATGGAAAATGAATATACACATTTTATTTCATCAATATTTTTCAATATTTCTTTTATACGTATATAATAAATCAATGTATTTACAAGTACAATGTATTTTTATCAAAGCATATTACTTTTGCAAAAAGTTAATGAATAGAATTGCAGAACAAAAGCAACATGATTTATGAAAAAACTATATAGAAAACATATACAGAAAGATATACATGAATCTAACATATAACAAGCTATTACACGATCAAAATCAAGTCATAATTCTGTTTATGATTTTTTCGGATTTGTCGCCAACATCAAACATTTTTAGTACACAATGTAATAAATAAAAGAAACAAACGAAAAACAAAACAGAAAATTAAGCAAAATAACAACAATAATAATAACCTTTTTACAATTATTTGTAGTTGACTGTCTTTGTGATAACAGCATGATTATTATAAGCTGTACAAAAAGAAAAAACAATTACTTTTCCGGACCTGTTTTATAATGTTGAGAACTTGAGATAACTCCAGTAATATTTAAAATATTTATATTGTGAACTGTGCTTTGACTGTATTGTCATCTTCAGTTGTGCGAAAAACGCATGTTAGTGTCACATGAAAGAAATGGTTAGGAATCAATTTTCAAATTTGCAGCTATAATTTGATGTTCTTTGTTTACATGTAATGATCAAAAGTTTTATATTGATAATCAAAGACTATACAATCATTAAAAATAGTGTGACTAACTTTTTAAAATATTCATTATCACATAAGTTGTAATGATTAAAGATATACTAAGCTAAAATTTGATATTATAACATATTGATAATTGCTTCACAGTATCTTTTTACATGTAAAATAAACATGTTTTGACTTCACACAAAGTAGATATGTTATGTTTCAATCTCTGCATACTATAGGTGATCACAATATGAATATATAGTGTCATAAAAAATGGCAGTTTTTTTAAGAAAATTACCAACTTTAATTGACATGGAATAGGGAAGGCAACTTCCCATACATAGTTTATATATGCTTTTATTCAAATAAGACATATTCTGTAAGTATTTCATAGATTTTCACAATTTTCTGTGTTAAAAATATATTACTCAAGGATGAGCACAGAATATCTTAAAGTAAAATTATAAACAAAATGCGATCATTTTGGCTGAATACCATATAAGTCATCACGTCAAACGAACCTTGTTTTAAATTATATACATGTATATTAATTTGCGTCCCATGTTCTGATTTTAGGACAGTGTAGATATTTTTCCATGCAATATATTAAATACCGTTATATAAATACGTATAATATTTCAATATTTGTTATTGATTATTTAATGTATTAATTGATATATCAATATTTTGTATGATCAGATAAATGTTTTAAACAAAAATCACATTTATATCGGAAATAAACGAAGTGTGTTGTGTCCATCCATTTTTTCGAACTTCAATGTCTTAAATTTCAGCAGAGAATAGATAAAAATATGACACTAAGTTCTATTCAAACAGAGATATTTAACAATTAACAATACCACAGACAAAAAGTATTCTTACACTTTATTGTCCATTTTCATAGATTTAAGACATAATAGAAAAAAATATAGTGTATATACAGTCACATTCATTACACGTTATACAATAATTTAAACATAGTAAATATAGGTCATGGTTTAAACATAGGTTAAGCACATACAAAATGTACATATTTACATTAATAAATACAAAAATACACACATGTCATTTGTCACAAAAATTCTGTTTAATTTATGGTCTAGAATTCTATTTTAAATTTAGTGTTTTTACGAAACGAAAACAAAAAACACTATGAATGAATAAACATCTTATACATCTTGATAACCTAGTTAGATAGTGTCACGCCCAGTCAATGGTGTTTCAGGTTATCGTATAATTTATGTCTTAGACAACATGTAGACACGTAATTCGTTTGAACTGCACCCTACTAACAGCCGAGAACTCTTTTTGTCAAAAGCCAATGCAAATGGATCCTTAAGTTGTTCAGAAGCTCCCAACAGTTCACTGATCTTTTCACCTTTCTTGTTAACCTGCAGTACATTGTTTGAGGTAAGTCCACTGACTAAGATTATGTCTCCTGGCAGGATACAGACTCCCCATGGTCTCTGCAATGCTGGATCACTAAATGTCCAAACTATTTCACCATCTCTTGTCAATGCCTTCACATTATTTCCGTTGCCATTTGAAACAACCATGAGCTGATTATTTGTGTTCATTGCTACTTGTCTTGCTTCTGTAAATAGCTGGTCACCATTTTTATTCTTCTCAAGTGTTTTTATTAAGTTACCGGACTTGCTATATACTGATATTTTATCAGTGTCACATAACATGATAGCATCAAGCGGTGTATCATAACAAACACCAACAGGAAAATGCTGCAAGTTGCAGACATTTATTGTCGATGTCAACTGCATAGCTTTTCCAAGCGAAACAAGCTGTATCTGACCCTTAACACGTATGTACGTTGCAACCTCGTTTTGTCCTACTCTGCATACTGAGTATGGACTTCCACCAACTGTAACAAAATTTGTTATTGTAAATTTGTTGTTTAGTCGCTTTAGTTTTGAATGTGTGTAATCGGCAATGACAAATGAACCATCATCCATAGCACATATACCAGTTACCTGACAATGTTCCGGATCGATCTTGTATTTTCCAGAAAGTGTTGCTTTGTATTCCTTAACACTAATGACAACATCAGAGACCAGACTCTCAATGTCATTTAGTTTCTCTTTCAGACTGTTATTCTCCACCAATCCCAACTTTTCATTTACTTTACCTGTTAATAATTCACTCATTTTTTTTTCACAAACCCTGATAGAAACTTTACTTGCTTTGAGATTTACAAACAACTGGGATTCATTTTTTTCTGACAGTTTCTGGAGATCTGTTGTTGTCGTTGTTAAAATAGTGTTTAAAGTGTCTAGATCTGACTGGATATGTTTCTTTACTTCTCGATACTTCAATGATACTTGTTGTTTTGAGGTTTCTACAAGCTCTTCAACCTTCATTAGAATTTCCGCTTTCAAATTTTCTATCTCTTCAAATAACTGCTCCTTATCATTCTGAAGTATTTTGAGATTATCTGTTTTAGCTTCTATCACACCTCTTAATTCGATGAGAACATTCTCGAGTGATGATTTAGTTTTTTCATACTCATCACTGTGGTTTATACCCTTAGCAACGTCGGGTAGATAATCAACATTGATACATGACCTGAAATATGAATATATTTTGGTTAAGGCATTTACCTGTTTACAAATTAAGTATCAATGGTATTAGGTTTATAAGTACCGACACAAAGATAGCATATTATTTCAAGCGATAATGATTGACATTGTGATGAGTTTTGTGTAAACCAGCCAATGATAATTATAATGAATGAAAGACGAGCCACCACAGGTGTATAAGTATTATGTTTCACATTTAAGTTTAGAATTGTAATGAATATAATAATGTTTTATATCTGCCCATATGGTCTATAATAGGTAATTTAACTTAAAGATTAGTTTATGATTTATAAATCCAACAATAAAGTTAAAAAACCGTTACAATATTATAAAGTGTCGCATTCAACTAGTGAACCGTTATATCGTAGACAACAAGTCCGCGTTGAAATAATGGAATTTAATTCAGCATTTAACTTATTGATTTTAAGTGCAGTAATAAACGAGTTGTATGAACAATTCATTTACCTGTGTTTTATAGCTATACATGCTGCACAGCAAACTTCGTCATGATCTTTACAAAACATGTCCACTAACTTGCCATGATGAACTGCACACCTTTCTGTTGGTAGTCCGTGTCCTGTTTTAATCTAATCTAATTTTATCTGATTTGTCTAATATCTGGTGTGATCTTAGTGATGGAAATTTGTTGTGATACTCGAGACATTTAGAACAGAAATACGACCCACACTCCACACAAAACTTAACTGCTTCCAGTAGTTTTCCAGATTCCGAACACGGTACGCAATTGATATCTAAAATCTCCTCTGAACTAGCAACAACAGACGACTTAATGTCCTTGTCTGTCGCCATTTTGTGGAAGAGTTAACACGTTAATCCATACAGTGTAACTATAATTTGACCTTCCAAAGTTTAACTTCCTGGTTACAGTAGATCTATCTTGATGTTTTTACGATAACGAATAACTATAGCTAATTACTATCGAAAGTTGCCAATCTTTCATATATATACTGTAAACATGTAAGGTTATACCGTTTTTTGTCAATGTAAATTATTTGAGGTCAATATAAACTATACTTGTTCCGATGTGTTTGAAGGGTGTACACCACTAAATCTATACTTATCTTGGAATACCCTTTATAAAATACAATACATAACGGGGTAAGATATTTCGTGATGTGATAAGTGTATTATACCATGTATACTATATAAGCTAAAGTTTGGTTTAACGTTTTATCATACACATATTCGAATTTCAGGCTGTTTGTATTAACTCACATTAAACAACACTATATATATATACTGGTGCCTCATATTTCCGTGGTACTTAAATGGTTAACAAAGACAACAAAAGTTACAAGAATAAAATTCGGCAAAGTACGTTGAATATTGTAGCAAAGACATGTCAATTACATCATAGGTTATTCCATTTAATGTTTGCATGTAAGCAATTATTTAAACAACACGACAATAAGCACCTATCTGCTGTCTAGTGAGTTAAGTTGTGTTCTCATATTTCCAAAGCAATTACATTTTAACAGATTTAAAAGCAAAACCAATAGTTATGTTTATTTCTTAGTTCATATATTCATAGCCCTGTCTGAATGTGGATATTTTCTCTATGGCATTTATCAAATATCTAAATGGTTGTTGAACAAAGACGGTTGTCTAAAAAGTATAAAAACGAAAAGTAGAATGTTGAAATAATTGACTTATCTCTTAATCTGAATAAGATAATAAGTTTTCTCAGTTGTGTTTGTTACATTCAATAAAAAAATACATTAAGAAATGAAAGTTAAACTCATGACAGGTGCATGAAGTCTATGAGGCACGTGAGACTGTTTATGCCTAATATCTTGGAAATATGGGTACCACGGAAATATGAGGCACCAGTATATACATGTATAAAGTAAATTGTTCTATATCCTTTTTAAAGATGCCTTGATCTCTTTAAGAAAGATATCGACTCCTATACATTTATATCTAACTTACGGACGAATTAGGCAGTCATTTTACATTGTATTTGTTCATAAACCATAATATTATGTGTATAGTCTATTCTTTTACTTTGTAATGGATAATATATGAATCCATAAAAGTAAAAACAACTTAAGATATATATACTCGTACATTCATTTCATTAATATAGAGGGGATAATTATCAGATTTTTTCTTCAGATTTTTTACACAATACAAAACATTTATGCGTATACATACAATATATAAGATATACCTATTAGGAGGAATAAGAGATTTCTTTTTAGAATCTACAAAGTTTATAAATATAATAAAGGCAATAATTCAATAGTATCTTACCAAAGTTGACAGACATTTTAATACCAGCCTTGTTTTAAAAGATTTATTTGCAGAACATATTTAATACTTTTTCAATATTATAGAACTAATTTAGCATAAAGGAGAAATTCAATTTTACATTGAACTTACCTTTAATTCAAGGAAAACAACTATTTTAAAATTGATATCAAATTAAGAGTTGTACCCATTGACATGAATACTTTATGCATTAATATCATTAGAAAGATTAAAAAAGACCAAAGGTCATTCATTGAGTTTAAAAAAGAAAGATACAAAAAAGGCAGTAGGTGCAATATACAGAGTGGATCAAGCCTAAATACATTAGTCTCAATTAAGGAGCAAAGAAATATATTTGCCCCATAAATTGTCAAGCTTTGAAACCCTATTTTTTGCACTATATAATTTTGTTCTCAAAAGAATAGCACACAGTTTTTATAAAGTTGAACGCTTGACTCTGTGTTCTATAATTTGCATCGATAAAGAGTATACTTTCTCAACAGAATTAAATTCAATGTTGCATTATCTAAGTGTTCATTGCCTAGAATAATATCTGTTAAAGGGGCTCCACTGAGGTTTAAAAGCATAAAAACATAACATTTTAATTTCTTACATAATTGAGCTGCGGGACTCTATACAGAAATTTTTGCCAAGATAGTTAATTTTTATGCTTTTCTTAGCCCATTTTGTGTGAAAAGTAATTAAACGCTTTTCATTTTGGGTCATTTTGATAACAATTTAAATAATTATTCTTGAATAAAGAAGTGCGTGAATGATCTGAAATTTTGCATAAAGATTTGTGGTCTTAACCTACATCAAATGGTACATTTATCTGGAAAAAATAATTTCAGTCCCATCATGTCAAAAAACCTCAGTGGAGTCCGTTTAAGGTCCACTGTGTGTTAACATCTGTACATTTTGAATTTATCCATGATTTTATATCTTCCCAAAAAGAAGAACTTAATTGGCAATCCCAAAATAAATGTTTTATAGTTTCAATATGGTTGTTGCAAAAAGAACATGTATTAACATCTTTTTGGCGCCCGCGCTAAAGCGCGACGCCCTTATGGAATGAGAAAGGGCGGCAGCAACTTCTCGGGCCTTTTCGTCGGTCATAATAGCCGATCATTCCGATTGCTATATCAAAAATGAAAGGTCGCGAACAATTAATAGCGAACTGGAGAATTTCGCAATGTAAACATATTCAAATGGTATTATCTTATCCGTCAATTAATCGCGCTCTTCGGGTTTTTTATTGATCATTTTGTAGTTCGTTCACACAGTGGGTTATCATGTATTGCTGTACCTATAAATAGAATGATGACCTTAACATTGTAAAAGTCCGAAAATCTATTTATAGAAGTAGTTTTAGTTTAAAGAAACGGTCATTCGTGTAGCGCTATGGTTATAAATAACGAAATGGAGAATTTTTCAGGAAATGAAATATGAATAATGAAACATATTCAAACAACTAATTGCATTTTGGATATTATAGATTGTATATTTTGGATAGTATCGTTAATATTGATAGAATTTCAAGTTCCTGTGGAAAAAAATTCTAATCTCTAGCATGCCTACCAAAGTTCATGATGAACAATGTCTTTCGTCCGCCCATTTATCAATATTATACAATTCTGGTAAAAACCAATTAACCATTGAAAAGTTTAAAAGAATATCTGGTCATCAGATGTCTTCACTTGCTGCATTTTTTGCATGGACGCCCTTTGATGCTTTGCATCAAAGCTTTTCTTGTATTCTCATTTTTTGTAAAAGATAATTTGTTGCCAGTATCCTGTGATTAACTTTATACTGAAACCATTGTAAATTTGAATCCTTTGTAATATTAAAAGGGAACCTATAAATGCCATTCCGATTAAAATCATCATTGAAATTGAGTTCATCTTCCCATTTTCTTTTAGCAATAGATGACATATTTGCTCTAAGAATATAATCATAGATTTGTCTGCATCCCTTCTTTTGACTATTGATTATCTTGGTCATTAAAGGCTAAATAGGCATTTCCTCTTTCTGAGGTAGGTGTCTAAAATTTAGCTGATTTAAAAATCTTCTAATAGACTCTATAATGTTTTGATACTCTAAAAAAATGGTATTTATATCAAACTTAAGTGAGCAAAATTCACTCCAATTCCTGGGGGTACTTCTTATGTAACTGTATGGGCCCAGTAAAACATCCTTCCAAAATTTATTTTGCACTGTCTGAAGTTTATTTATCAAAAATTGGTCTCCATATTTACTAATATTTGATAGAAAAGGGTACATGTTATTTACAGAATTGAAGTTTTTGGTATTATACATTAAAATTCTTCTTATCCATGTCAATTTAAGAGACATTATGAAAGTCTCTAAGTTTATCACTCTGAAACCCCCATTTTCATAATTCTGAATAACAACATTTCTTTTAATTTTATCTGGTCCTGGCTTCCATAAGAATTTAAAGAAGGAGTTTTGTATAGTTGTATAATTGTTCCTATATCAGGATTTGGCAAGACTTGATTACAACTTTCTTACCAATAGGGGTAATAATACGTCTTGACCAATGACTAAATAACTTAATTTCCTCCTGTTTAGATAAATAATTAGCTTGAGTCAAGTTATTTACATTAATTGTAAAAGTAAGACCAAGTAGCTGAAAACATTCAGATTCCCACTGAAGATTAAAGTCCGAACAAATTTTTTTAGTATTCCCTTTCATACAACCAATAATTATCAGATTTTATGTAAAGAAAAGAATTTGATGTTCCAGCCACTAGAACGCAATACTGACACTGGATTTTTGTCGGGAAAAAATCCTTCTTGTCAAAGATTTGCAAAAACTGACAAAATGCATTTATTTGATAAGCCTACTAGACAGACATATTTTAAAGCTCGACCATTTCGAAGCTAGAGGCTATCTTACTCAAGCTGTTGTCGGCGTCAACGTTGAAGTGTACAAACTCTGATGATATTGACCTGTTATTTTTTTACAAAAGGTTACTTCTAAGTCAATCAGGAATGCAATTTAAAGATTATATAATCATATAATACATCTCATCATTCACTTATTTAGATTATTATTATTTATAGATTATTTGCTAATCATAATTGGAGGTCATTATCGCAAGCTCATAATTCTGTCACAGATTTTGAATGAGTAATGCCCTTTTTTGTATACCTAGAACATTCTTGGTTTTGCATGCAACATCAGTCTTCGAAAGTAATGAAGGTGTTCACTTAAAACTTAATACATGTCTTCGTAACCATTATTGGAGGCCAACAACTCAAATATGGCGCGAAGTTAATCGTTCAAAAACCTATTGATGGTATTTACTTAAAACTTAAATCATATTTCACAATAACAATTTAGGGTCACTTTCCAAGACACATTATTTCTGACATGGATTTTGAATGTAATATGCTTTTTAAGACAAAAAAAATTTTGTCAATGCCAAAGACTGATATATATGTCATTTGTTGTCAACAAAATATTCCTCTTTGTTAATTATTACATTTTTACCAACAAGTCCAGAGAATAGTCGAGCCTGCTGTTCTACTGACAGCTCTTGTGATGCAATACAACAATTGCTGATAGAAAACTTCACAGGGTATTTAAACCTATTAATCTTATTTTTAAACATCAGAAAACACAAACTTAATACGCCCTGGAAATATTAACTAATAAACACATACGACACAGTCGCCAACTTTCGCTTTACACTTATTTTCAATCACATGATCCATTATAATCTAATCTTTTTCTTTTAGAGCATAAATCATAGCTTTTAGTACAATCCTGTAGACACCGGTACATACATGTATTAGTTCAACATATATTTGAATGATGCATCACAGTCACTTTTTGCACCTTCTATTTCTGTAATTTAAAAAAAGGATTAAGGGTGATTTCGAATATTTTAATTTAATCTGAAAAAAGCAAATAACATTGATAAAATTAACGTTCATATTCATAAATGTGTTATTAAGGACAACTGAACAATCACGAAACAATCATTCCAGGTAACGAACATGAGTTCGTTACAAAGTCTCTTACAGAAACAATTAAGAAACTAACTACACTATTCAATTATATGTTCTGATTTTGATACAATGAGTATGACAGATCTTAAAATCTGTTCATATAAACTGAAACTTAATCTTAATCTAATTTATCAAATAAAACCGTCTGTTACTAAAATGTTCTTTTCCAATTTTCAAAAATCAATAATTATGTTTAACTTTTCATGACACAGTCAAGAAATATTATGACGTAAGCTTATTTCAAATCGACAGTGTAAACATTGTGGTATAAGCATACTTTAATGTACGTCAAATGTTCGTACATTTTAATAAAATTGAGAACTAATTAAAGAATAAAATTATTATTTTTCTGCAGTAAATTTCTTTGATATAATATTTTTGTTTAAATATAATTAAAATATGTTATAAAGAATATTAATTAAAATGAGTTGTTAAACTTGCAATGGTAAGATACATCGGAACAATTAATTTACAGGTGATTTTATTATCTGTTTTTTTTGTCTTCTTCATTTATTAAATAAATAAATAAATTTTCTCATTTTATGTTTTCAAATGACAATTTAAATAAAAACATCAGCACATATATATACATTTTAATTGGTATTTTATGGTAACGACAATTTTGTGTTTGCAGGAAGCTTTTAAGGCAGCGTGGTAAAAGGGTTAGCAGTTAACATTTCTTAATTTACGGAAACATACATTGATAAACTTCTATATTCATGTAATACATATACAACTTTCTCCTTGATCTGAAGCTTATAGGTTCAGGTTTGAATTACAACAAGCGGACTCGATATCGTGCCCGTTGTCTGCAAGAAATTTTACATCTGTAATGTCCTTATTTAAAAGGTTACAGATAATTCTTTGACTTGTGATTTGGTGAAGTGATTTCCTTCATTGCCTGCCAAACTTGCATTTGAATATTCCATTGTCGTAATGAATTGTGTAATTTTTCGACCAAAGTATTATCAAACAGATAAATCTAGCTATCAACATCAGTATAATTTTGATGTGACCCGAATTGTGTAGAACAGTAGGAAGCATTTAAGCTTACATGTGCTCCAGAAGTGAGCTTTGTGATGACAGTAGTCGGGCGCTGTTTACAAGTTCTTTAAACAACATCACCTTATAGTCCTCTTCAAAAGTTATATAAATCATGCCCTTGCTCTTGGTTTATGTAGACTTAATTTAAGTATATTCCAAAAAAGCTTAATTATTTGACAAATACCATTGTCTAGTTTACTTATACAAACGCTAATTTATGCCCCTTAGGCCAAAGATGACCGGCCCTGAGGGTCACTTGGATTACTTAGACTTTTATAGAAAACATATCTGTAAAATCTTTGGGAAATATTAATGTCTAGGACATACATATGGTGTGCAACATGACCTGTACAACAGTTTATACACTAGCGTAACACATTTAAGTTAAATCTTTTATGGAAAACTCAAATGACCAGAGCATAGATTTTTGGTATACATAGTACATCGAAAATTACATGAATAATGGTTTAGGTTCAAATAATGTGGGTCACTAACATACCGGTGTATAAAGTAAAATTGTCATAACATCTCTCCCGAAACCACAGTGCCGAGAGCATAGCTATTGGGCTTGTAGTATCATCTTATTGTGTACAAAAATTATTAAAATCATGATCCAAGGGTTAAAGTTGGTCCCCGGAGGTTAGTTATTCATATAGGAAAATATATTTAGATATTGTGGATAACTACAATGTTAAGACCTTAGATATTTCGGATGTGACATGTAACATTGCATAGTAGACTTCTACTAAATTTATTTAGATCAGACCCTTTGTGTAAAGTAATTACAATGGTTAAGAAAGTTATTGTCATGTTTACTTAGTATGATGAATAAAGTCACTGATGTTTAAGATCCTTAATTTTGTGAATAAATCAAAGTATTTACAAATATATGTATCAAAGTATGTATGTTACTTTTGCAAAAAGATATTGAACAGAATCATCAATGACAGCACTTACTTTAAATTATTTTTGATAAAACTATCTTTATAGATATATCTAACATGTAACAAGTATTACTCGATCAAAATAAAATCATAGTTCTGTTTATGATTTTTCGGAATGGCGGCCAACATAAAATATTTTAGTACACAGTGTAATAAATAAACAAATAACAAAACAGAAAGTACATTTGTTACATTAAAGCAGTACACATCCAGATTCATGCTAATTTTCATGAAAATTTTGAAAATGTATTAGAAAATAATTTTCACATTGCAAACATTACTTACAACCCATGTAAATTACAAATAAGTGTTGTAAATATGCAAAAATAGCCATAACGCAGTAGAAGTAAGGTGAAAATATTGCAAAATTGGTCATTTATCACACATAACATGGACTTTTTTTTACTTTTATCTTGAATCTTTTAACTTTTCTAAAAAAGTTTAGTACTTGTACTTAAATTGGATATTAATTGGAAAATATAGATATACAGTCAACTGTTAAACGGAAGCGGAATCAGCTGTTTAGAAAATTAAAGTACACACTAAATACGCTTCGAATTTTCATTCTTTTCTTAATTTCTTTACATCGTGCGTAAATGAACGCAACAAATTAGTAACCTTGTGCGTTTTTAGT
This sequence comes from Ruditapes philippinarum, assembly GCF_026571515.1. NCBI lineage: Eukaryota > Metazoa > Mollusca > Bivalvia > Venerida > Veneridae > Ruditapes > Ruditapes philippinarum. The sequence continues at coordinate 260,947 of NW_026864021.1, forward strand.
TGACTTTGAAGTGTAAAATACGCCAATGCGAACGTTATCAAGAACTGAAATAAGTATTGGGAACTGATAAAATTATTAACTGTTACATCAAAATTATCATAAGTTTAACTTATTACTCTCATGTAAAAGTATTAGTTAAACTTATGATTATTTGGTTAATATCCATATCAAATCAATATTGTACTCAGAATAACAAAGTTATGTCAAAATGATGGACATTGATGATGTGAAATAACATTGATGAGTACATTATTGAATTTTATTGGACGAGTACGTAGCTGTCAAACTTATAATGGATGAGATGCTAGCTGGTTTGTTCTGCTGTTGTTATGTAACGTAGTATTTTCTATGATCCATACGCCGTTTTATGAACCCATTTTGCTTTGTTCATTTCATGAAATTTAACACTATAGTTATACATGTATACAATATGAATTTCATATGAAGCTTATTTCTGTAGAACTGTAAGATCGAACAGTTATACATGTGTATACAAATAAGCACTCTCATTATTTACAATTGCATAATAAAATCCACAAGCAAAATATGTAACGTCGTCAACACATTTTATCATAATACTTTGCTTGGAATATAATTAACCTTTTTACAATAATTTGACTGTCTTTGTGACAATAGCCTGATTTTTATAAACTGTACAAATAGAACAAACAATTACTATTCTGGAACTGTTTTATAATGTTGAGAACTTGAGATAACTCCAGTAATATTTAAAATATTTATATTGTGAACTATGTTTGAACTTAATTGTCTTCTTCAGTTTTGCAAAAAACGCATGTTAGTGTTACATGATAAAAATGGTTAGGAATCAATTTTGCAGCAAGCAATACTTCCAGGTGTTCTTTGATTACATGTAATGGTCAAAGTTTTATATTTATTAACAAAGACTATACAATCATTAAAAATAGTGTGACTAACTTTTTAAAATATTCTTTACCACGTACATTGTAGTGATAAAGCAAAATTATACACAGTTAACCTTGATAAAGAGGCAATCATTTGACAGAACATTATATCAGTTATCACGTCAAACAAACCTTGTTTCAAATTATATAAATGTATATTAATTTGCATCCAATGTTCTGATTTTAGAATGGGGTAGATTTTTTTTAATATATATTAAAGACCGTTATTTATATACGCATACAATTTCATTATTTGTTATTTATTAATTAATATATTAATAATATAAATGGATATATTAATAGTTTGTATTATCAGATACATCTTTTTAACAAAAAATCACATTTATATCGGAAATTAGCGTTGTGTGTTGTGCATCCTTTTTTGGATTGTATAACTCCAATGTCTTAAATTTAAGTAGAGAATAAATAAAAATATGACACTAAGTTCTAATTACGATACTTCACATGTTTTATCAAACATAGTTATCAGTTTGAAAATAATCAATTACCAATTCAACAATAAACAATATCAGAGGCAAGAGATAGCAATCCATGCCAGATATTTGAATAGATATAATGAAATAAAGAGCATTTATTTCGTCACAGAACTATATTGATAACCAAGTTTGAGAGTGTCACACCGAGTTAATTGTGTTTCTGATTATCCCCCAAGTATAATTTATGTCTTAGTTGTTAACGTGTAAACGCATAATTCGTTTGAACTGCACCCTACTAACAGCCGCGAACTCGTCTTGTCAAAAGCCAATGCAAACGGTTGATTTAGTTGTTCAGAAGCTCCCAACAGTTCACTGATCTTTTCACCTTTCTTGTTAACCTGCAGTACATTGTTTGAGCCTACCCCACCGGCTAAGATTATGTCTCCTGGCAGGATACAGATTCCCCATGGTCTCTCTAATGATGGATCACTAAATGTCCAAACTATTTCACCATCTCTTGTCAATGCCTTCACATTATCTCCGGTGCCATTTGAAACAACCATGATCTGAGTATTTGTGTTCATTGCTACTTGTCTTGTTTCTGTAAATAGCTTATCATCATTTTTATTCTTCTCAAGTGTTTTTATTAAGTTACCAGACTTGCTATATACTGATATTTTCCCTACGTCACATAACATGAAAGCGTCGAGCGTTGTATCATAACAAACACCAACAGGATTATTACACTCGCTGATATTTATTGTCGATGCCAACTGCATAGAGTTTCCGACAGAAATAAGCTGTATACCTCCTCCAAGTATGTACGTTGCAACCTCGTTGTGTCCTACTCTGCATAATGAGTATGGATTTCCATCTACTTCAACAAATTCTGTTACCGAAAATTTTTCATTCAGTCGCTTCAGTTTTAAATGTGTGATATCGGCAATGACAAATGAACCATCATCCATAGCACATATACCAGTTACCTCACAATGTTCCGGATCGATCTTGTATTTTCCATAAAGTGTTGCTTTGTATTCCTTTACATCAGTGTCAATAACCAAACTGTCAATGTCATTTAGTTGATCTTTCAAACTGTTATTCGCTACCAATTCCAACTTCTCATTTACGTTACCTGTTGATAATTCACTCAAAAAAGTTTCACAATCCCTGATAGAAACTTTACTTGCTTTGAGATTTACAAACAACTGGGATTCATTTTTTTCTGACAGTTTCTGGAGATCTGTTGTTGTCGTTGTTAAAATAGTGTTTAAAGTGTCTAGATCTAACTGGATATGTTTCTTTACTTCTCGATACTTCAATGATACTTGTTGTTTTGAGGTTTCTACAAGCTCTTCAACCTTCATTAGAATTTCCGCTTTCAAATTTTCTATCTCTTCAAATAACTGCTCCTTATCATTCTGAAGTATTTTGAGATTATCTGTTTTAGCTTCTATCACACCTCTTAATTCGATGAGAACATTCTCGAGTGATGATTTAGTTTTTTCATACTCAGCACTGTGGTTTATACCCTTAGCAACGTCGGGTAGATAATCAACATTGATACATGACCTGAAATATGAATATATTTTGGTTAAGGCATTTACCTGTTTACAAATTAAGTATCAATGGTATTAGGTTTATAAGTACCGACACAAAGATAGCATATTATTTCAAGCGATAATGATTGACATTGTGATGAGTTTTGTGTAAACCAGCCAATGATAATTATAATGAATGAAAGACGAGCCACCACAGGTGTATAAGTATTATGTTTCACATTTAAGTTTAGAATTGTAATGAATATAATAATGTTTTATATCTGCCCATATGGTCTATAATAGGTAATTTAACTTAAAGATTAGTTTATGATTTATAAATCCAACAATAAAGTTAAACAAGAGCTGTCCGTAAGACAGCGCGCTCGACTTTTTTATTGCTTGCCAATAAAAAAAGTTTTTGCAGTAAAAGGCAATACAAGAATCTCTGTATTTTTAAAGTGAACAATGGCCATGAGCATTAAGATATTTAGTGAAGAATTATTTTATTATGACATAATTTATGGTAAAGTGAACAAGTGGATAGGAATGAATTTTTTTAGATTTTTTAAGTTTTTTAGTGCTTGCCTATAATACAAAACATTGACAGTTAAGGGCCATAATTCAAATAAAATCTTTGACAGAATTACTTTCTCCTGGACATGTTTGGGAATCATGATTGTAAACAAGTATTCCAACTTTCAAATTAATATCTCAAACAGTTCAGTCAAAAAGTGGACTGGTACTAAAAACTTAACCAAGATTCTAAGTCGATAAAAGGCCTTAATTTTTAAAACAAATCCTTGACAGAGTTACCTTCTCTTGCGTACAGATGGGGGTAATGATGTGAAATAGCATTAAAAGTTTCAAAGCAATATCTCAAAGGGTTAAGGCAATAAGTGGATTTTACCCATATTCAATGTATTTTCTAAGTCAAAAAGGGGCATAATTCTGTCAAAAACCTTGACAGAGTTATGTCCTCTTGTCTGTTGATGAAGGTCGTGATGGTAAACAAGTATGGTCAGTTTCAAAGCAATACCTCCAATGGTTTTGAAATAAAGTGAGGTGGTACAAAAAACTTAACCAAGCTCAATACACTTTCTAAGTCAAAAAAGGGCCATAATTCTGTCAAAAACCTTGACAGAGTTATGTACTCTTGTCTGTAGATGGAGGTTATGATGGTGAACAAGTATGGTAAGTTTCAAAGCCATACTTGTAATACTTCTGAAATAAAGTGGGGTGGTACGAAAAACTTAACCAAGGTGTGACGCCAACGCCGACGCCGACGCCGACGCCGACGCCGGGGCGAGTAGGATAGCTCCCCTTTTCATAGAAAAGTCGAGCTAAAAACCGTTACAATATTATAAAGTGTCGCATTCAACTAGTGAACCGTTATATCGTAGACAACAAGTCCGCGTTGAAATAATGGAATTTAATTCAGCATTTAACT